>NW_012102266.1:2476294-2508409 GCF_000951045.1 Mandrillus leucophaeus
GCGCGCGCGCAGCCGCGGTTCCCGCCCATGCCTCTCCCTCCACACCTCCCCGCAAGCAGAGGGAGGAGGCTCTGACCTCAGCCAGCCCAAAGAGGGGCTCCCAGGGTGCTGTGGCGGGCTGAAGGGCTCCTCAAGCGCTGCCAGAGTGGACGCCAAGGCTGAGGAGGCGCTGAGAGTGAGGGCTGCTAGCACATTGTCACTTCTTAATTTTCTGTCAAGGCAATAGCACCCTTGGACATAGTAGAGAGTAGGGAGCAGAAAGTGCAAAAACACTGTGCTTTTGACTACATATCAACCTGAGCTCCATAAAGTCTGATGATGGTGAGCAGTGGTTTTTGACGAAGTCCCAGCAGCTGAAACAGTGAAATGCCAAGACCAGACTAGTTACTTTCTTAGAAAACCCTAGGTAGACTGGGAAAACAAATATCTGTGTTCAGTGGTGAAAGAAGGTTACCTGTAGAACTCATGGTCAAATAATTGGTTGCTAGTATGGCAAATAACAGCTTTGAAAGAGCTAGGCTGGGAGAAATTAGAAGAGGAAAAGGTGGCATTGTTCAACAGACCTACACACAAGTGGACAACTATTCAAGCCTAGTCTTATTCCAGTAAATATTAACATGACCGCTCTCGAAACGCTTGGAATGCTGCCAACTCAAGATTTTATTTAGGCCCAATGCACTTTCTTTAAAATACACTTACACTTGACAGGGTTTTTAGTCAGTGTTAGGATTGCTTTAATCACTACTTTTTTATTTTCTAATGGAGATAACGTTCACATAACATAAAATTCACCATGTTAGCAATTTTAGAGTGTACAGTTCAGTGGCTTTACTATATTAAAAATACCATGCAATCACTGCTATATCTCATTCCAGAACATTTTTGTCACCTCCAAATCCCTCTTTTCCTAACACCTGGTTGCCACAGGAACTTTGATCCTGAGGAAGTTTGCAGGTGGAGAGGTAAAAAGAATACTGCAAGATAGAGAAGGTTTGAACTCTGTGCCTAGGGGTGAGCATCATGATAAAAGATTCACTTTAAAATATTGGTGAAAATTGGCTCTGGGGTGTCGACAGAGAAATATATTTCCAGACTTTCTCAAGAATGTAGGACAGCAATAGTCTGATACTTAAAATAAATGGGATAAGTTGTCTAGTGTTTAAAAAGTTATGTGTCACTGAAAAATCACTAAAATGTCAATCCTATTACAGGCTTCCCCTCAAAAGTGTAGCTGGCTTGATTCAGACATTGAGTCTTGGATAAACCTACCCTGGGATGTACCAGCACTACCTGGGGAGTACCTCCTTAATGGGAGTAAAACAAAGAGATAACTTTTGAGTTGCCAGGACTTTCATTGGGATAATAGGGACATGCATATGTAGGCTAGACACCTTATTTGGTAGCTGCGTGTATTAAGAGAGAAAAGAAAAAGAAACTAAAAGAAAAAAGTTCAGAAGGATGCATTCCCTTAAGTATGCTAGCTTGAAATCTATAAACCAAGTTCCTGATGTTCTGGTCAAAGGCAGGCATTTTCATCAGATCAAGTAACTACTCATGCACCAACAACAGGACACAGTCAATAAGGTCTTTTGCAAAGTAACTGTCCTTCTAAGCCAAAGGAAACAAGGATTGTTGTTGTTTTGTGTGTGTGTGTATATGTTTGTGTGTGTGTGAGAGAGAGAGAGAGAGAGAGATGGAATTTCACTCTGTCATCCAGGCTGGAGTGCAATAGTGCGGTCTCGGCTCACTGCAAACTCCACCTCCCAGGTTCAAGCAATTCTCCTGCCTCAGCCTCCCGAGTAGCTGGGATTACAGGCACCCACCATCACACCCGGCTAATTTTTGTGTTTTTAGTAGAGATGGGGTTTCACCGTGTTGGCCAGGCTGGTCTTGAACTCCTGATCTCAGATGATATGCCTGCCTCAGCCTCCCGAAGTGCTGGGATTACAGGTGTGAGCCACCACGACTGGCCACAAGGATTGTTTTAAAATTTAACCTTAGGTTCCAGCATACTGAAGTGTACCAAAAGGTGAACTCAAGCTTTGAAGGGATACAATAGGTGTTTTTACTGAGTTCTGCTGAATAGAGCTGTAAGCATTTCAGGTGTGGAAATGATGGAAGGAATCCGCCTTGGGTTGTGATTATTTGAACAAAGTAAAATCAACAAACAACACTCAGGCTGTAGGTAAGTTTCCCGCTGTGCCAGTTTTGTAATAAAGGTGCTTTTCTTTTCAGCTGAACTTTCCATCGAGACTTAAATCGTTTATTTCTTTGGAGGTAATTTAAGCACACTGCCAGTGAAATAGTTTACTGTGTTTAGGTTTTTTTAAAAAAGAAATTTGATAGCACACAGTTTCATTAATTTGAATATGAATATGCCTAAAAATATTCCTAATGTTCTGGAAGATCCCTCTGATTCCTCTGATCAGAAGACCTGAATGGCAGACCTGAATGACCTATAGACTGCTTAGAAAATGAACCAAACAAGGAAAAATCACACAGAGGTAAAAAGGAGTTCTAACTTATTTGGAAACATTTCATTAATCTGCTTATTAGAACTGTAAGCATCAGTTTGTAACTACAACAGAGAAATAGTGGAGTGCTAATCTAGGTAACAAATGTCACTTAGAATCAACACTTTTTTTCCCTTCTCGCCATATAATTGTTAAAACAAAGCAAGCCTTCAGAGTAGGTGACCATGTATCACTTACTGAAGGCTAGAAGGGGACTCCTTTTCTAAAGTGGTTCACTCTCTATTTATTATGGGGTCTGAAATTATACTATTGGAGATTTATTTCTTAGACCATGACAGTCTTTTGTTCATTGAAGAAGAATCGACTTTTAAAGTACAAATGCCCATGGTATGGGTGGCTCAGTAAATATTACACTATATATATGTATATATATTTTATTTTACTTTTTGAGACCCAGTCTCACTCTGTCACCCAGGCTGGATTGCAGTGGTGGGATCTCAGCTCACTGCAACCTCTGCCTCCCAGGTTCAAGTGATTCTCCTGCCTCAGCCTCTGGAGTAACTGGGATTACAGGTACCCACCACCATATCCAGCTAATTTTTGTATTTTTAGTAGAGATGGGGTTTCCCCATGTTAGCCAGGCTGGTCTCAAACTCCTGACCTCCGGCGATCCATCCACCTCGGCCTCCCAAAGTGCTGGGATTACAAGTGCGAGTCACCATGCCCGGCCTACACTATATTTTAACTTGACCACTAGTTGAAGGTGTATTGGAGATGTTTTTTGTTTGTTTGTTTAAATTTATTTTCATTTTATTTTTTGAGACAGAATCTTGCTCTTTCACCAAGGCTGAAGTGCAGTGGCAAGATCTCAGCTCACTGCAACCTCTGCCTCCCAGGTTCAAGCAAGTCTCATGCCTCAGCCTCCCAAGTAGCTGGGATTACAGGAATGCACCACCACGCCTGGCTAGGAGATACTGATTTTGCCTATCACTCTTTTCCAGTAATGAGATATTCCTTTAAGAAAGTGGATTTCTCTTAATCCAGCTCTGTGCTTTTGGTGGGAGCTGCCAGCTGGAGCATTCTCCTTCCCCATGTTTACTTCCTCTACCCTGCCACCCAGTGGTGGAGACATGACTACGGTTTGTCCAACCTTATTTCCTCAGCCCTGGCCACAAAGATTGGTTCATATCCACAGATGGGTACCCAACTAAGCTAGGATTGATTTCTTTCTTGTACTTTCCAACTGGAGCTAGTAGAAAAATGCTTTCTTTCCTCCCTGGAGATTATATGATAAGGAGGGCAGCCCATAGCTGCTTGTGGCCATATTTCCATTCTCTTCTGACATCTAGCTTGAGAGAATCAAGTCTCAATGCAGAGAGAAGCAGAGGTGAGTGACACAGAAGTTTCCTGATGGTACTTTAGACTGGAATCCATCTAACTCTAAGGCTAGTGCAGTGCTCTCTCTTGGTTTGTTTACATGCACCAGTAAATCACCCTTTCACCTTAAGCTGTTATGACTGGAGCTCATTTGCAAACAGAGGTCTGAAAACCCAAAACAAACATTTTACAAGATAATCAGGGCAGTGGTGTTGTTCTAGGTCCAGAAACGTGTGTGTGTGTGTGGGGGTGGGTCAGCCCTAATTGTCCTGTGATTAAATAGGGGTCATTGTGTGTTAAAGTTACTGGAGATCTTTTCAGACTTTATTCTGAAGTGAATTCAGAGGCCAAAGTTACCAAGGTTTCTGAGAATGCTGGTTAATATTATGCTGGGACCACAATGGCCTTGACGATCTCGTGGACTACTGAATTTGGGTGAGGCTGCAAGGGACCTGCGGAAGAGCAAGATTGTGCAAATATTTGATTTAGGATCTTGGTGCTACATGTCAGTCAACTGAGTCAGTTTCCCCACCAAATAAGAGAAGCAACATGTAGCTCCAAAAGAGAATCACTGTTTTGATCCATTATGGATCTTACAATGACTGGCTTTATTTAAATCTTAAATTTACATCTGTTCATGAGTAGCCATGTTTTTCTCTACAGGTAGTTAAAAAAACCACATACACAAACAGAATAATGGGCAAAAAAAAGGGTAGGATTTAATGTTTTCTTCCCTCTCCCAAGCCATTAGAGTCCTAGTCCCTCAGTATTATTTAAATTTTGCCCTCTCAAAATATCCGAGAGACAAAATTGTCATTAGACAGTAAGTAATATTGAAAAAAGGAAACTAAGAAGAATTAGAGACCTTGCGATTATTTTTCTTTGCACGGGGTTTAAAATGCAATTGAAAAGTTGAAAACTTCTCTTAAGCGAGCTGGGGAACCTTCTCCAATGTGCTCTACAATCATTGTCAGTTTCTTCTAATGAAACCAATGAAAAATCTGGCTAATGCCTCAGAATAAAGACTTTTAAATGGATAATATTCTCTAACGGATTTTATTCTTTTAGGCTTCATGGTGGTAAAAGCAAATTTACAAACTGCCTTTATGTTGTTTTATTGAAAGAAAAAAACTATGTTTCAAGTTCACAGTGTTACGTGCATTTGAATCCTGGGAAAGCACTATTCAAAATTGAAAATGAAAATCAAATTCATATGAAAAGCTTTACCATGTAGTCAGGGTGCTGGGAGTGTCTCCCTTTCTGAAACTACACTTCACCTGCTTCCTCCTCCTCCATTTGGTTCTGCATTATTCCTCTTTTTCCACAATTACTTATGAGTAATAAAGGAAGCCAGAGTAAGAACGATGACATGTTCCTGGCTTTGCAAGAGTGGCACACATCAAAGGAAGACATTTTTCCCAGGGAACCACAGCTTTGCAAGAGATTCACCAGGCAGGAATGAAGTTTGATATTACTGCGACATAGCAGAGGGAATGCCCTGAGTCTCCCAAAGATGGGAAAGGCACACTAGGGTACAGTCAGCTGCTGCTCTAGAGGCTAACTCTCCAAGTGTTGCTTGTGCAGTGGCAGGGTAATGAACATCTCCAAGCCTCTGCTTATTCTTAGGGAATTCGTAAATGTACTTACCTTAGAGGTTATTCTTAGAATTAAATAGACATGGAATGCTTAGCAAAATACCTGGCTCATGGTACTATATTAAATGTTAACTAGTGTTCTCGCTAAAATAACAGTCTGAGATTTGGGGTTTTCTTGTTTGTTGTTTGCTTGTTTGTTGCCTAGTGGTGTGTTTATAGTTTGTTAGCTGGAGAAGTCTTTTTTTTAAAAAATCAGAACCAATGTGGCTATTAACAATTTTCTGAACTACCCAGATTTCATCTCCAGCCAGCCTTCCCTGCTTGTTTCTGGTTCATTTGCCCATTGGAAAAAAAAAAAAAAAAGATTATCTTCTCTTCCCCGTGCCCTAGTCTGTCAGCCTGTGTTTTCAGACAGCTCTGTCTCACTCCAGAGCCCAGTCCCTGCAGGCGCCTGCCTTCCTTCTTATGCCCTGCCCTCCCCCTACTACCACCCAGCTTGTCCAGCAACACTTCTCAGATCTATTTCAGTCTAGCTCTTCAGCCTCAAAGACTTTCCCTTAACGAGCAAACCGCTTATTCATTCTCTGCCCCTCTCAAGGTGAAAGTGAATCCAGCCTGGAGTTAGTAGTTCATGTGCTGTATCTATTGGTGCCACACAGAGGTCAGGCCAGGCCTGTGGCCTCGTTTTTTTTTGCTTTGTTGCCAATACAACTACATACATCACCCAGCTGATGGGCCAGTGTGGATCTGTCACGTGGTAATACTGACCTCTAGGGGCTGGCTTTCCTTCACATAGAGTCTTTATCTTCTCATTGAGTTCCAGAACTGTGATGGCAGCCTCTTGCTTAGCTGTTGCCAAATCAGTTTGTAGCTTTTTCACTTTCTTTTCATGCTTTAGTTTCTTAAACAAATAAAAAATTAAAAAATAAGAGTTTCCATCTCGGGGGACAGACGCATCAAAGAAATAAAAGGAATGATGTCTGAACAAACACTGCCTTTGAAGCCTGCTTAGATGAAACACTCCCTGTTTATCTAGATTGAGTCCTGTTCGAGGTTTGTGAAACAGTGTATGTGCTCCTGTCAGAGCGTTTGAACCCTCAACAAAAAAAGCCCACTCTCTACCTCATAGTATCTTTTACACTTTTGAAGAGTTTTTATCTGGGTCAGAACCCTGTTGCTTATAATAGAGGCAATTAGAAGAACTCTAGTTGCCAGTTGGCATTTGCCACCGAGGTACTAATGCCTACTAGTATCAGATTTTTTTTCCCCATCTGTAAGTAGACTCATGTGAAATAGAGCCTTGATTCTAAGTCATTTCCCCCTCAACACTATAATGGTTTGCTTTCAGATACACTCTAAAATGTGTGATGTGACCACCAAACGCTGGTGTTTTCTGATATTTAGTATGGGATCCATATGGGGAAAGTGTCAAGGGTAAGAAAGGGTCAAGCATAAGAATGGTTTTTAAGCAGTAGTGAACAGGAATGCCTTGCTCTAAAATAATTTGATTTATGAGACCTAAATCTTTGGGAGAGCTGCATCAGGAACTTGTTACATAACTGAAGGATTCACCTTGAGACTTCATGATTCAAAAGTTCCTTTTAGGGTTTCAAAGTAGATTTGATTCTTTAAAATTGGATTTATCTGCTACTTTGGAGAAGCTGTCTGTTGTGAAAGGTGTTGCATTTGTACTTTCGTGTTGCTTTTGTATAGCTACCTTTCCATTGAAGAGCTCACCTTGCCAAGTCTTTGTGAGCTGGTAATTAGGAAGCTCAGAAAACGATCTACTAACATTTCTTATCAGACATAAATCTTGAGATAGGGAAGGGATGGTTTTTGCTCACTAGGGGAGATCATGTTCTTCCCTGGCCTCTGAAGGCAGTATACTCAGGCAGCAGGGAATTACTCTACTCTTTGAGAGTAACACCAGTAAAATCAATTTATCAAAAACGGTCTTAAATAGAAACGGGCCTTTCATTTCAAAGACCCCTCATTTCACTTTTTGCTTTGTTGCCAGTACGACTACATACATCATCTGGATGATTTATGAGATCTAAACCTTTGGGAGGTCACTCAGATCAGGTTATCTTCTAGACCCCAAACAGGAAGATCAGGACTTCACTAAAGCTTAGTTAATGGCATAAACAGGGCTAAAGGAAATGTGTTACTCGAAGGAGAATGGTAGCCGTGGAACTTGTTTAAGGGGAGTTAGAGGGTAGAATTAGGCAAGGTTCAGCCAGCACAATCCATGTGAGAGGTACCCTGAGCCACAACGCAAAGGCCTGGTTTTCATAGCAGTACTTGTAAAGAGGTAGTACTAATTATTAGGATGCATCCTCTGGGTGTCAGGCATGATGCTGGCCAGATGTTGAAACATGAAGACTGATGAAGTCTCTGCCTCCAAGTCATGAAGACCTTCTAACGAATTCCCTTCTTCTGAGCCTCTATTCACTAAAAGGCTTCATAATTTGGCCTGTCATGTACATTAGTTCAGGAGAGACCGAGCTGACCAAGAAATATGTCTGAGTATTTGGCAGCTGGACAGCTGTGTTTTTCAATTATTAAGTTGGCATTTTAATATATACCTCTGTCTCTTGTGAGCTGGTTTGGGTCAGCTTGTTCATGAGGATCTTATCTATCCCAGGCCTGCAGTGACAGCACCTTGTGAGGTCCTGGATGGTCACCATTGACCTTTTCCTCTTCAATACTCTTCCATGCTTAAATTTCTACACTTTCTTTTTACAATTTAGAACTTTGGAGATACAGAGTAGGAGGAAGGGTACAGAAATGAAAATTGAGAAAGTGGAGAGAATGAGGGAAAATAAGACAAGAGAGATTGCGAAAGGAGTGCTAGAAAGTGTCCAAAAGGAACTAACAGTGGTATGTGTGCTGAAATGTTAAGGACTAGGTGTGCTAATGAGAGCAAGTTGCACTGAAATGCATAAATAAGACAGTTGGATAGAGAAAAAATAGATACCTGATAAGATGAAGAAGATAGTAAAATATTCATTGTAGAATCTATTTTTTGACTTATATGCGTGTTTACTACATAATTATTTCAACTTTTTTGTATGTTTGCAATTTTTCATTATAGGATATTGGGGGAGAAAGAACTAAGATTTATCTTCCTTACATTGCCCCTCCCTTAATTCTTAATAAATGGTATTCAGATTCTCAAATCATGTCACAACTCTTCACATGCAGATATGTATTTTTCCAGAAACTTTTCTCAAAGTATGCATTGACAGTAAATAAACACAAGAAAAAATAAATGCAGTGAGGTGAGAATTAATGAGCAGTCACTAGGAGCTGCCATGGTGTCTGTCACTAAGAAAAAGGCTTACCAAGCTACATTTTCATTTTGATGGAATAATTTGATGAATAGAATTCAGGAACTCAGTGAACAGAGACAGGGTTTCTCAATATCAGTTAAGAATTTCACCTTTCTAGGAACACATTTTAACTCTTTTAAAAAAAATATTCAATTACCAGAAAACACATTCCTGTCTGTCTTTTACGGTGATTGTATTGTTCTATCTCTTCTATTATAATATTTGTATATTTACCTTATAATCTGAGAAGGAAATTGAGACTATTTAGTTTGGAGAAGACATTACAGTATACAGGGCAGTCATGGCAGTTAACTTTAGTTACCTAAGGGACTATTCAAGAGGAGAGGAAGCTGAGTCAAACAATGTTGTTTTCAAGATAACACGAAGAACAATGGGTAGAAACCATGAGGAGGCAGACGTTGGCACAACATGAGAAAGAACCCGCCGACAATCAGAGCTGCATCCAGAACAGGATAGGATGCATCCTGGCAAAGACCTCCTGCTCTGGGAAAGATCAAGCAGGGACTGGATGGACATCTTCAGACAGGCCCTTGGTGACCTGTGGGACCTGGGTTGAGAGGTCACTGGAAGTTGGGCTTCCCTCAACTCTTTCCACTTCTGGCTTTCTCCAGCTCCCTGAGGGGCACAGCACATGAGTAAATGAACATCTCAGCCCTCAAAGCCTCCAGGGTTGGTGTAGTTGGTACAGTTTAAAGATAATTCTGGTATTTGTGAGAAGTTGGATAAGAAGGCCAAGAAAGCCTGTGGGTCCCTTAGAATTCAAGGATGATGTGAATCAAAATGTCACTTTAATATTTAGCTATAAGGGAGGGGAAAATTAAATTTAAATTAAAGATTGGATAAAAGACTTAGATTGGCTGTCTAGCGTTTCTGTTGAGACCTTTTGATTACTCAGATACACTTAAAAATAGTTCAACATCTTCATCTTTTTTTTTTTTCTTTTCTTCAGAAAGAATTGCTTTCTGCTATTAATTCATAGCTTTAACCAAGCCCTTTGGGCATTTCAAACAATTCAATTTGCCAACATGTTTTTTATTAGTCATAGACATCAAATGATTTCAGCAACAATAATATTTTCCTTGCTGTTTGCCGTTCACTAGCCAGGCAACCCAAATGTCATACTTGAATTGAATGCAGTCTGTTATGGTCTCCTTAGTAACTAGGAACTCTCTTTGGTGATTACTGAAAGGATAGGAAGGCTTTATAGCTTGGAGGTAAATTCCTATTACTGTGCTCTTTTCCTACTTCTCCTACTAGGTGGAAAGAGGGAGGAAATCATGTATTTGTGCAGTGTTTTGAAAAGGAAATATCTATTCGTATTGTATTGCTGAATGGCTTGCATTATTCCAAGTTAATGAGAATTAGAAATAACCAGGGAACTATTCATAGAAGAGGGTCAACACAAAGTTGCCAGCACTGTTTAAAATTTCTGGGTATTTCCACATACTTTAAACTGTGGCAGTTACCCAATCGCCTGGCCCATGACATTTCTAAGCCTTAGATTCATGTCATAGGACTACTGTGGGAATCCAAGGACATAACATAGAAATGACAGCACCCGGCACTATGCCATGTAGTAGTTATGTCTTTCTGGTTTTGTCATTACTCTTAAAACACATAAGAGAAAGTTTGAACTCTTCACTAAAACACTAAGCACCTTCTCTAAGGATACTTTAGAGGATACTAAGGATAGAGAAGGTATCTTTTCTAAGCACCTTCTCTAAGAATACTTTAGTGTTTTAGTTACAGAAAATAAAATGGAAGTTGTCATACTTTACAGAAAATAAAATTTGTACTTAATTGAAAGCAAGACATTTCATTTCTTCTTCTTTTTTTAGAAATTAAGTTTTCCGCATGATTGCATTGATCTCCTCCTCACTTTGGATGGGTAGACAAAACTTAATGTTCTGAAAACAGACATGCAAATAGCCTTGATTCAATCTCCTGCCAGAGCTGGCCCGGTGCCTAGGCAAAGTTGGTGACTGCCTGCGTGTAATGATGTGAAGAGCACTCCAAGGCACTGCCTATTGCTCCTCACAGCAGCTCTCTCTTGGGCCTGCCAGGGCAGAGCTTCCTCCCACTTTATCTGAAGTTTACTCTGTCCATCCCAGCCTCCTTCACTTAAGAGCCTGTATAACAAAGGGATTTTGTCTTCAGTGGCCCACGAAGAAAATGCTCACTACTGAAGACGTAAAAGAGAATTTGGTTTGAATACAGAAGGTATACAAGGGTTCTTCCTTGCATTTCTCTTTTAATAGCCAATCAATAATAGTAATGAAAGTTATAAATAGTGATAGAATTTGGATACAACTTGTCTTTAAAAGTCAATTTTACATGTTCTGTATTTATAATACCCTCAGGAGAATATTTTAAAGTCTAGGGATGTCAAATGTGTGTCATGTATGTTCTTTTTCAGTTCATGGCAGGCCTTTGATTTGGGGATTCTTTAACCCTGTGTTGCACCCCTGGATTCACAATCATTTAGTCACACTTTCAGCAGCCACTGCCCATTGATGAAACCTGTCATCTGTGTTAGTATCTCTCTATGTAGACAAGGAAGTTGAGCTGCAAGAGAGTTCAGCTGGACCTAATCCTTGTTGTACAGTGAGTAGACAGCTAAATGGACTTGAACCAAGGTCTTTTTATTCCAGAGGTTGATTTTTTTTCCAATGACAACATGAGTCTGCACTAATCAATAGCACCATATTATTATTATTATTTTTAAATTACTTAAAGGTGACCTAGAAAGGCAATGTGACAGCTTGGTTATAAAAATTTTGCATTGAAGTGTGCTGGTGAAGTGTGATGGCATTTATTGCATGAGTTGCCAAGATATCCCTAGAGAACCTAGGAAATAAAGGGAAGATTTGATGAGCCCAGCTAAGGGCACTCTGAGACAGGTATTGTTCTTTCCCTTTAGTATCTTTCCTTGGAGTATCCTGAATTGATTCTTGTTATTGTGACCATTCTGTTGAGTCATCTGAAGTGACAAAGAATGGATCAGATGAACCTTTCTTACAAATGCCTCAAATGAAAAACATCACAAATATAAGACACAGCTTTTTCTTATTTAATTTGATAAAGTTTTGTGGAGCTAGTTGATACACAGACCCTTAGGACTCACCCTAACCTTGACCCAGAGCCCGATCCCACTGGTAGATGCTTGATGGCCAAGAGAGTCAGATCTTGGAAATCAAAGCTAACACCTTTCAGTTCTTTGCAGTAGCCCTCCCATCTGAGTCCCAACTCATTTTATTTCATGTTGCAAAATGCTATAGAAATATATTTTAGTTACTCCTGAAACCCAAGGTTTGGGATTTATAATAAAAAGGAAACAAAATCCCAGTAATTTGACCAACAACCTGACTCACTATAGGGGAAGAATTTGCTTATAGTTGGAGCCAAATCTCAGTTCGTTCCCTCTGTAGGATAAATAGTTATTAGATACAGAAGTGGCACTTGACAATAGATGTTCTGCTTTCCAGGATGCCTGTATAAGTGTTTATTTAAGAGAAACTACGAATTAATACAAGATAAAGGGATAACCTTACACTTAGGGTGAATGCCAGTGATAAGATAGAACATTCTAATAGTAGAGTTGTCCAAAAAT
This sequence comes from Mandrillus leucophaeus, assembly GCF_000951045.1. Lineage (NCBI taxonomy): Eukaryota > Metazoa > Chordata > Mammalia > Primates > Cercopithecidae > Mandrillus > Mandrillus leucophaeus. Next base: position 2,488,704 of record NW_012102266.1, read on the forward strand.
TGGAATGTTTTGCCCTAAAATACAGTGCGCTTCCCTCCCCTGCATGTGGTAGACAGGCCATTGCTGGGAGTGTTCCAGAGAGATGTTAACAGTTATTGGTCACCTACAATATGCCAAGCATCATTCTGAGAACTTTATATGTACTAGCTTCTTTTATTTTATTTTATTTTATTTTATTTTATTGAGATGGAGTTTTGCTCTTATTGCCCAGGGTGGAGTGCAGTGGTGTGATCTCAGCTCACTGCAACCTCCACCTCCCAGGTTCAAGTGATTCTCCTGCCTCAACCTCCCAAGTAGCTGGGACTACAGGCGCCCGCCACCACGTCCAGCTAATTTTTTCTATTTTTAGTAGAGATGGGGTTTCACCATGTTGGCCAGGCTGGTCTCGAACTCCTGACCTCAGATGATCCACCTGCCTCAGCCTCCCAAAGTGCTGTGATTACAGGCATAAGCCACCACGCTTCATTTCATTTTTGTAGCAAGCCAATGAGGGAGAAGTATTATAAATCCTATTTTCAGTTGCAAATACTGAGACACAGAAAGATTTAAGTATCTTGCCCAAAGTGAAATGGTGAGTCACAATTTAAATCTCTGCGCTCTATCTCCAGACTTTGCTTTCTATCATAATGCTGTGCATGCCTCAGTCAGTGTCTTACCCAGTGTCCTACATTGTGGGGAGTTTTGATAAGAGGGCATTTCAGATTTTTTTTTTTTTTTTTTTGACAGAATCTCTCTCTGTGACTACACACCCACCGCCACTCCCAGCTAATTTTTGTATTTTTCGGTAAAGACAGGGTTTCATCATGTTGACCAGACTGGTTTCGAACTTGTGACCTCAAGTGATCTGCCTGCCTTGGCCTCACCAAGTGCAGGGATTACAGGCATTAAACATCACACATGGCCAAGGCATTTCAGATTCTATAAATTTATTTTAAAGCAAGTAAAAGCAGTGTCTAACCTCTGACCATGAAGTCTTATAGACATGGACTTGACCACTCAGTATGAATTAGAGTCAGATGGAATCATCAAATCTTGGATGACACAGAATTGGATGCCCTCTTACGGGACAAACTGTCCAGTGTTTTGAAATGGAGAAGTAGAAACAGGGAAAAATGAAATAATTTGCCAAATTCATTAATATAAAGTTCCAAGAAGCAAAACTCAGAGCCAGATTTTCTGATTCCTTGTCTTATTGCCCCCTTTCCTGATCCCACATTATGCTGCTCCTTGGCCGTAAGAACTGAAGAACAATGGGATGGCTATGTCATGGGAATCTGGAATGGGACCTAAGATTTTTTAAGTGTAAGGTTCCAGTATCAGAAGCAGCAAGACTTTTTGGCAGGCAGCCTTCACTTAAAGCCCCCTTTATAGAGAGCCAGGGAAGACTGGACTCAGGCCCTTTTACGTAGTATACATAGACAGGCAGAAAGGTCCAGGAAGTTGATAGAATGGTCTAGGCAGCTAAGATCTTGCTAACTTGGAAAAAAGAAAAAAAGAAAGAACAAAAAAAGCTGGATCAATGTCTACTAGCAAACCTGTTTTCACAGAGCATTATGCTATATGCCATATTCCAACCCGTTTCTGAGATTAAGGAGGTTCTACTTGCAGATTCTTTTCTTTGGGTAATACTGCCGCATCTTTTTACCCAGTAAACATCAATGAAGTTGATAATCAAGATTTTTGAGAAAGAAAGAACCTATTGTACAATAAATAAGTTTTCATATTACTGGCTGAGCATAGCAAAGAACAAATCTGAGAGCTCAAGCAGGTCGTGCGAAGAGAAAACGTAGACCAAGGAGGAGATCTGGCTTTACCAGATTTGGTCTTACGATCTCAATCACACCCTGAGAACAGAGAGAGAAGTGCACTGTCACACCTAGCAGTGCCTGGCAAGAAGCTGTTTTCCAGTCCAATTCCCCCTGGGGACAGAAAGCGCCCAAAGGGCCAAAGCTATATATGAAGCAATTTCAGTTTCTCAGCCCTACCTCTACAGTTGTTGGTATAATATCATTGGCAAACATCTGTAAGAAGTGCCGTGAGTAGAAGAGCACAGAAACCAGAGAGGATGGAATTTACAAGTGGTGAAAAAGAATTCCCATACCTGCTTAGTGAAAGTGCTGCTAAGCTCTTCTAACATGATTACAAAAATAATGAAGAGTAATAACTTTATAATCGGTCAGATACTTTGCTTTTTCTGTGTCCAGCACTCTCTTTGAACTTGACTGAAGCTCTCTTCTGAAAGAAAATTAACAGCTATTGGCCATCTGTGACTTATCTGGGATCAGAAAGCACAGGCATGTGTTCAAGGACTGGAAAATTGAGGTACTGAAGCACCAAGGTACTTAATTCACCTTTAGGGTTTTTGGTGTAGTAAGGAAAACCTAATTAAATTAATTTTCCCAATGAATATTCTTCTTCTTTACAAACCCCGCTCTGCCCTGAAAGCAGTGAAATTACATGGGATACAGGTTCAGTGACGTACAAGAACTGGCCTTAAAACAACTTATAATGATAAAGAAACCAAAGTAGAGAAAAGGAAAATTATCATAAGAGGAGAAATGATGCTTATAACTGCATGAAATAGCTCACACACTGTACAGGAGAAATTAGAGAAAATGGCCAAATGGGAGGTTTTCTCTGACATGTTTTATTTTCTCATAAAATACAGTATTTTTTTAAAAAACTGCAGCTTTCTTGTGGCAGAGTTAATTTAGACATTTATAGAAGAAATGTCTAGGTTTAATGTGAAATGGACATGATCTCATATAAACATATTTTCCATGTTAAAAGCAAAGGAGTATGTGGGTGACTGTTTTGAAAATTGCTGAGTTGCATGGTATTAGTTAATAGTGTTACTGATATTAATACTTTAGAATATTTATTCTTTATAAGTAAAACTTCTGAGAAAGTAATTGATTGTTGGCAATGAATCATGTAAGCACATGACTTCACAGTATTATCTGTAATTTGAATATTATATAGCTGCAATTAAATGAGTCAGTTCTTTAATTTTTTCCATTGCTTTCATCTAGTATGTGTCTGGAAACAGAAAAAAAAATGGCTTTATAGAGGCAAGAATCTCAAGTTAAGTTTTTTCCTAAGAAAATGTAAAATTTTCCATTGACTTCCTTAGAAGCAATATGTGATAGTTAATTTAACTAAGGACATTTAAACGCATATGGAGAAATTACTAAAAATTAAAGCATCAGACTTGGCTTCTGGCTCAAGATGTGGTTTTCCTTCTCGACTCTTTTACTTGAAAGGTAATATTCACTAAAATATCAAACTGACTGGGCAATGTAAGAAGTTAGAATAAGTTGATGAAGCAGAGGTTTTTTTTTCTTGGGGTACTCATAACCACGTAGTATTGCTGAGCTATAGAACCGATGCTATATGGTCTGCACATGCTGAGAATAACTACTTTTATCTAGAACTGCAGATAGTGTTCAACAGTTTAGTTGTTATTCCTACCCTGAAAGTTCTCTGTTCTTGATTTTCCTCTTCTCACTTACCTACTCTAACACAGGGAGCACCATAGTATAAAAAAAGGCTCAGAGGGGACAGCAAGTGCCACTACAATTCTATCCTGTTCTTTATTTAGAGAAACCAAGTTCCTCAGGGTACTATAGGCACAGAGCAAATAAAGGAGTTGATCTGCAAATAAATTACAAACATGTGATCTTGACAACGATAGATATAACCCAGCGATCAAAGCTGAACTACCTTCAAGTTCATTTGCCCGATAGCTACAAGACAAGGTCACTTTGGGGGTCTCCTTGCCAACATATTTTATAGTCCTTCCCAATTCCATCCATATTCATACCATTTTATAAATGTGTACTGAAGATATTTGATCTAGTATGGATGACACTGTAGTCTGTGCCCATTTGATGACAAGAAAACCATGTCTCCATGTTTCCAATATTGAAACAAAATCACTCCTTGTTTTTCTGAGTTAAAACCTTAGAGTCTAATGCTCCGACAATCATTAGCTTAACCTCTCCCTTCAGCTTTCCTGCAGCTCCTGTCCTTGACCACTAGGGCAACCTACACCCTAAACCTTTAAAAATGATGGGAAAAATAGCAGTAGTAGGCTACAGCTGAAAACTTCTTTACTTAAAGCTGTCAGTCCTGCTCTATGGAAGTAGTTGAGCACCTGGGGAAATGGTCTGAATTTCATGCAGTATTTGCACTCTAAATCAAGTTTCATTTCTCATACTCAACATTTCAGCTGTGATTTTACTTTTTTTGTTTTATCCTTCTCCCCTATTCAGAGAAGCTTTTTGTTCATGTTATGAAGCCATGTTTCATAGGTGGAGAGACAAGAATATTTAGATTTATATGTAGTTATTTTTAATAGTCCTTAGAACATAAGTTTAATTTCAGAGTGTGATGTTGCAAGTGAATTGGGTTATATGTATGCAAGGTGAGGTTGCCAAGACATGACCCAATAAATGAAGCACTTGATACTTGTAAATAGCATGTAAATAGAGAGAGAGGAAAAGGCGTGGTGGTGATGTGAACTTTTACTATGGAGATATTATTAAGTTTCATATTGCATATTTTAACAAGCCTAAACAAATGCCCTTGCTCTAAAACAAATAATCACATACAGATTATTCTTTGGTTTTTTTGGATTCAAGGACTATCTTGTTAATTTACTCACCAACAAGGTGTCTTAACTAATTCCATTACAAGTCTAGCACTGAAAAGACAGCACATGAAGCTGAACTCCCAAGCAAGGATCTTTAAGTAGATCTCAGTATCCTATCTGGTAGCCCTCTAAGCCTGTTTCCATCAACACATGTTCATCTCTGGGAGATATGCAGTGATAACAGGTAGGGAGGGAACTTGTGGATTTGGCTTAAAACCACTTGCCTCATCTCTCACTAGTGACTTGTGGTGTCACAACTTCCCAGAGTCTGAGAATGTAAAATTTAGGAATAATCATATGAGTTGTTAATACAGAGGAGTTTGAGGATTTCCCAGTGTAGATAAATGGTGAGTTTCCTGCTATGGTCCTGACCCAGAAATCTCAAGGGAGTCAAATTTAATCAGTTATGTTTTGAACTTAAACTTTCTGATCATCCTTTATAATAGTGGGAGTGACAATGGCCTGAAACAAGACCACTCAGATATGAAGATGTTTGGTGCCCAGAAATACATCCTTAGTACACCCTGGATTGACTCTGGTTTCCTCTAGGTAAGAGTGAGGCTGACCCAAGGCCAGCCAAGCTTCTGTAAAACTAAAGTTCAGGAGATGCACAACAAATACATATTTTTTGACTGTTTAAAAGAACAAACAGATGAATAATATGCTCCTTAATTTTGCTCATATATTATGCGTCAAAGTTGAAAGTGACCTCTACTTGCTCTAATTTCAGTTTTATAGTGTCTTATCTAAACTGACAACGTCAGTTATTCTGAGTCACAAAGGAATTTGACTTTCAACTGGAAGACTTTTTTTTTAATTGTGATTTAAAAGTGCATAACATGAAATTTACCATCTTAACCATTTCTAAGTGTACAATTCGGTAGTATTACATATAGGCACATTGTTGTGCAACCAATTTCCAGAAAGTTTTCATCTTGCAAAGCTGTCCAATACCCATTAGAGAACAACTCCCCATTTCTTCCTCCTTCCAGCTTCTGGCAACTAAAATTCTAGTTTCTAGTTCTATGTGTTTGACTCTTCTAGGTACCTCATATAAGTGGAATCACACAGTATTTATTTTGAGATTGACTTATTTAACTTAGCATGACGTCCTCATTCATAATTTACTTTCCAGCAAGGCGTCTTCTCTAATTCCGTTACAAATCTAGCACTTTATTTATGTTGTACCATGTGTCAGAATTTGCTTCCTCTTTAAAGCTGAATACTGTTCCATTGTATGTATATGTATTGTTTACTCATTCATCCACGGATAAACCCTTGGGTTGTTTCCAGCTCTTGGTTACTGTGCAGCAGACATTTCTTGAAGTAGTGATCATGGTAGCACTATACTTACAATACTTGCCTTTTCCAAATTAACTGAAACTTTTTACCTTTTAATTATAAATTTCATTCTCTCTTCCCCAAAATACTTACTTTTTGTTTTTGTTGCCAAAGACACATAGGCTTCAAAGTGGGAAAACATTTTGAAGCCATCTCAGATCTTATTATATGATTCTGGTAGGACAATTTCTATCACAGATTTCTAAGTTAAGCTTTCCTTTTGTGTCTTTGTGTCTCACTTAGAGCCTTCCTCCTTTTTTTTTTTTTTTTTTTTTTAATAAAGGAAGAGTCTATACTACTGTCACTATGACTTACAATGCTTTTATTGGGAAATGCAAAACCTCAATGACAGAGCCAGGCCTAAAGACATCAAGCAGACATCACTAAATGCATTAGGATAAGAAATAGGAAAACTTTGATAAATATTCAGGAGCTGTTAGAAAAGAAATTACCATCAGACAAGCTAATTCAGTGGTGAGCTTCTTTCAATCTTCTACTCTTGAAAAAGTTGTGTTAAGGTTTCCCCTATTGTTCTATAGTTTGGGATTTGCACATCAGATCTATCTGAAGACTCTTTTAAAAATACACATGCTCCAGATTCTCTCCAGTCCTACTCAGTCAGAGTTTGGGGGAGTTTGGGCATAAGACTGTAATTTGACTTTTAGGCTTTCTGGTTGGTTCTGATATGTAAGACTGTAAAGATCAACTGTCAACTGGAAGAGTATCTTAGGCAACAGCCAGATGCTGGCCACAAAAGCTGTGAGTGTCCTTGCGGACATGTGTATGCTTGTATACATGAGGTCACTGAGGCCAGCGTGAGTGTGTTGGGGGAAGCAGGGATGGCAGTAACTCCAGAATGTTGCAGATGGGGAGGTTCCCATGAGAACCTGGTCCATGTAACATAGCTGCCTTTTTTCTGTAGAAAGCCAGTTTCAGCTTTAGAGAGAAAGAGATTTGTTGAAGCAAAGAAATTGCAGGTTTTTGAAATTATAAATATTGCAGTGCAGTTAAGGAATTTGTAGAGTATAGCAGCTTCCTTTCTTGGGGTAGATATGAAGAAATAGTAAGCAAAGTATCAAACTGCACCAAGTCATTCAATGCTCCAGCACTCCCTCTGTCTCTGACTCGGAGAAAAAACCCCAGTCCTTCTGATTCTTATTTCCCACTCACAACTCCCTTAAAACTCCTTGCAGATCAAAACAACTAAAAATGTTTCCATACCTGTTTTCACACTCAGTGAATTTTTCAGTTATTTCAGTGACTTTCATAGGCTTCAAAGAAATCTAGCAGGAAAAAAATCTAAGTCCTTTTCCTAACTCCATCAACAACAGAGAAATCTGAGGCAAGTGCCTGGATGTTCACTTTCTCCAAATGCCAAATGGAATTTTTAAAACCACCTCAGGGTTTACATACTCATGAATTAACTCAAATGCTTTGAGCCTCAAATGTTCAAAGTGAGGTGTGGAACAGAGAGAATAAAAAGAATACTTTAAGAATTTTTTTTTTTTTTTGAGACGGAGTCTCACTTTATTGCCAGGTTGGAGTGTAGTGTCACAATCTTGGCTCACCGCAACCTCCACCTCTCAGATTCAAGAAATTCTCATGCCTCAGCCTCCCAAGTAGCTGGGATTACAGGCGCCTGTCACCATGCCTGGCTAATTTTTGTATTTTCAGTAGAGACGGGACTTTCCTATGTTGGCCAGGCTGGTCTCGAACTCCTGACCTTGGATGATCTGCCCACGTCCCTCGGCCTCCCAAACTGCTGGGATTACAAGCATAAGCCACTGTGCCTGGCCAGGAATTTTTTTTTTTTTTTTTTTTTTCTTAAAATTATAGTTTATTTTTATTTCAAAAGCTACCCAAGATGAACTGGGCGTAGTGGCTCATGCCTGTAATCCCAGCACTTTGAGAGGCCGAAGTGGGCGGACCACCTGAGGTCGGGAATTCGAAACCAGCCTGACCAACATGGAGAAACCCCATCTCTACTAAAAATACAAATTAGCTGGGCATGGTGGCGCATGCCTGTAATCCCAGCTACTTGGGAGACTGAGGCAGAAGAATTGCTTAAACCCAAAAGACGAAGGTTGCAGTGAGCCGAGATGGCACCATTGCATTCCAGGCTGGGCAACAAGAGCAAAATTCTGTCTCAAAAAAAAAAACCCAAAAAACCCAAGATGTTTAAAAAAAAAAAAAAGTAACCCATACTTCTTAAAATGCTTTAAATCCTTTCTAATCCCTGTGTCTACTTAACGCAGAAATACACATCCTATAAAAGAGAAAGAAAACTTGTCATCTTTGTGGTATAAAATATCTCAGGGATTTTTGCTGGCTAACCTAATTTTTGTCCATTATGGGGAAAAAGTCTTATGGGATCTTGAAGTATTCTGTTATTCTAACATATGAAAAGAAGGAATCTTGATGTGTTATCTGAAAAGGCTTAATGGGAAGTATAGTTACTAGACAGACTTTGATTATTTGTATAGTTTCTGTTTATTCCTTCTGTCCCAGAGTGGCATCACACTGTACATATTTTTAAGGAAAGAAATGGTGCATCTAGTCACTTCTCTATTACTTTTCTCAATAGCTCTCTTTATTTCTTGATGGGACTTTTATTGCTATCTTTTATGATAGAGTAAGTGGGAGAAAAGCTATAAATTAAATAAGGAAAGTTCTACTAGAAGTGATATTTAACCTGGGAATGTCAAGTGAGCATTTAGCAAGAATTGAACATTTCTGTTGGACTGATCCCAATTTTCCAAGTACATAACCTACTAAAACACTTTTTAGCCTAAGACTTGCATGTTTTTCTCACTGGGTTAAACTTTCCAAAGCAGAGAAAATTTTAAGAGAGGATACAGCTCATTAGAAAGAGCCCGTTTTTCTGCAATTCTCAATAATTTAGTTCCATTCAACTAACATTTATTGAGTATGTACTATATGCCAGATGCTGGATAAATAAAGCAAAAGGAAATAAGCATAATCCCTTTCTTTTGGAGCTTTTGTCTTATGGGGGGAAACAGATATATAATAAATTTTCAATATAATGTTTTGTGACAGGCTTTATGTAGGGTGTTCTGGGAGCACCAAGGCGAGACTGGGGTTCAAGGAAGGTTTACTAGAGGAGATATTACCTGAGCTGAGTCTTGAAGTACTAATAAATTAGGCAGGTTAGGAAGAAAGGGGTACAAGGAGGAAGTCATTCCAGTATGCACAAGACTGGAGGCTGATAAATAGCATTGTCTAGGTAAGGAACCACATGAGATAAAAAGAAGGCAAAAAGGCTGGGTCATGCAAAAGAATCAAATAAAATGTAAAAAACTATAATAATGGAAACACATATGTGTAAAACCATAGAAGAGGTATAGCCGACAAGAGATTTAGTCAATTGATAGAGGATGTGGGGAAAATCATGAAAATCCACAGAAATGAAGAAATGAAAAATATGGAAGGACATTTAAGAGACATGGAGTAGAGAAGGGAATCTTCGATAAAATCTAATGTGTTTTCCAGAGAAAAAGAAGAGAGAATGGGAGAGCAGCTATATTTGAAGTAAAAATGGTGGGCAAATTTCTGGAAATGAAGGAAGGCACAGTTCCTCAGATTAAAAATTACATTGAGTTCTGGTAAAAAAAAAAAAAAAAAAAAAAAATCCTTTAAAATGAACGTCCTGGGTCCTATTCCTACAGATTGATTCACCAGAGCTGAGGTGGAACTCAAGTGATCTGTATTTTGGAGAAACTTCCTAGGTGATTCTGTTGCACAACCAAATTCCAGAATCCTAGAAGTAATTTTCCAACATAAGGACACATATGAATCATATGGGGAACTAATTAAAATACAGATTTCTGTGTCTGACCATAGAGACATTAGACTGGAGAAGACCCTCTCAGAAAGTTGAGTTAAATATTAACAAACATGTTTTATTATTTAACAAATAATAACAAAACATGTTTGTTAATATTTAAGAAAAGAGTGAAAGGTAAGCTATAAATTATAGCTTCTTCTACAATTCACAGTTTGTCTACATAAACATCTCAGGCACAAAATAACACATGGATTTCTCCTCAAGGGATAGATCTTTCTCCACACTAAGGAAAAAGGCAGTTGGGAACATTAGTTGTCCCAAGAATATAAGCTCCATGAGGCATTGTTTGTTTGTGAACTGGCAAATGCTCCAGAAAGAGCTTCATGATTCATTTTTACATTTAGTACATCTATACTTAGCACAATTTTTATGTGATAGTGGTTTTTTTTTTTATAAGCACACAAAAGTGTCAAAGGATTTGAACCCCTTGATCATGATTTAACGTGACTTTATTGTATTGTTTTTCTTATCTTATGAAATATTAGCTGACTCCTTTGTTCTGAGTACAGCTGTAAATTGTGTACTTGATTTGGTCTCTTTCCTCCATTTTTCTAGCTGTGAAATGGTCATATGAGTTCACACAGTGACTGGGCCTTGCTTCTTCTCTTTGTTCTTTGTAAGTTGGTGCTATGAGTGGGTAAATGCCTCATGCAGTAATGTATGAAGCCATTATTTGTTTATCACAGATAAACTTAGCAACCCGGGGAATACTGGGAAAAGCAAGACAATCATAATCTCCTGCTTTATGGTATTTAGAATCTAGTTATGGAAACAGACTTAAAATAATCACACAGATGCAGTCAGTTGCCAACTGTGACAAGCATTATGAGGGAATGACACATGGCGTTCTGAGAGCTTATGATAAGAGAAGTGACCTCATTAAGGAAGTTAGGAAAGATTTTCACAGTTGAAGGGAAACTTAAGGATAAGAGGCATTAATTAGGTAATGCAGGGAGAAAAGAGCATTAAGGCAGAGGAAACGCTGTGTGTAAAGGTCTTGCAATGGAAAGAGAAATGGTGAGCACCAGGGCCTGGATGAAATCCAGCGGGCCTCGGGCAGAGAGAGTGGGAGTCTGCAAAGACAGACAGAAGCTTGGTGTGTGAGGTTAACAGCAACGGGAGGTGATTGTAATGATTTATGCAGGTGGTCAATAGGATCAGATTTACAATACTAATATTTATAGTAGTGAACATTTAGTGCATGCTGTGGGCTAGGTATTGTTCTAGGTGTTTCATATATATTAACTCATTTACACAAACAACAGCCCCATGAAATAGATATTATTGCTATTCCCATTACACATATAAGCAAATGGAGACTTACAGCTGTCACCCTGCATGACGGGTAACTTTATGTGTCAACTTGGCCAGGCTAGAGTTGTTTGGTCAAACAGTAGCATAAATGTGCTGTGAAGGTATTTGTGGGTATGATTAACATGTATACATGTTAATCAGTTGACTTCAAGTACAACACGTTACCCTTAATAATGTGGATGGGCTTCATGCAATTCTTTGAAGGCCTTAGAAGCAAAGACTGAAGATTTCTGAAGAAGAAGTAATCATGCCTCAATAAAGCAACCTAGAAACCCTGCCTGAGTTTCCAGCTTGCTGCCCCATCCTGCAGATTTAGTACTGAAAACTACATCAACTAATTAGCCTGCATTCCCAGTTTACCGGCCAGCCCTACAGCTTTCAAACTTGCCAGCCCCCACAATCATGTGAGCCAATATTTAACATAAATCTCTCTCTCTCTCTCATATATATAAAAAATATGTATGTATGTATATCCTATTGGTTGTGTTTCTCTCTGGAGAACCCTAATACACTCTGGTTTCAATGTAGAGAATAAATTTAAGTAGGACAGAATGAATCCAGGAACACCAGGTAGGAAACTAATTCAATAACTTAGCCATGCTATGATGAGACCAGAGTAATGGTGGCAGAAGCTGAGAGAAGAGGTTGGATCTAGAGATATTCAGGAGTTAACATTAACAGGGTATGGTGCTGGTTTGGATAAGGGTGGGAAAGGTGAGGGAGGTACTCAGGATGAGTCCCAGTTTTCAGCTTACAGCTGAGAGGACTATAATGGTACACACTGAGTTGAGTAACCCTATATAAGGATCACTGACGTAAGGTGGGTACAAGTTTACATGTGTTGGTATCAAGGAGATGTAGCTCTATTTGAAGAATGTTGAATTATTTGAGTGGCTTTTGAGATTTCCATGAGAATGCAGGCATGTTTTGTTTTATTATGCTTTTCTCAGATACCACATTTTTCACAATTTGGAAGTGTGTGTCAATCTTATGTCAAGCAAATCTATCAGTGCCCTTTCCAACAGCATGTGGTAACTTTGTCACATCTTGGTAATTCTAGAAATATTTCAAACTTTTGCATCATTACTATATCTGTTATGGTGACCTGTGATCAGTGATCTTTGATATCACTATTGTTATTGTTTGGGGGCACCACAAACCATATAAGACACCAAACATAATCGGTGGTAATAGTGTGTGTGTTCTGATGCTCCAAACAACCATCTCTGTTCTCCCATATGTCTCCATCTCTTTGGATTTCCCTATTCCCTGAGACACAAGCATATTCAAATTAGGTCAATCAATAACCCTACGATGGCTCTAAGTGTTCAAGTAAAATGAAGAGTTTCAGGTCTCTCACTTTAAATCAAAAGTCAGAAATGATTAAGATTAGTGAAGAAGGCATGTTGAAAGCCAAGATAAGCTGAAAGCTCGGCCTCTTGCGCCATAGAGTTAGCTAAGTTGTGAGTGCAAAGAAAATGTCCTTGAAGGAAACTGAATGTGCTACTCCAGTGAACACGTGAATAAAAAAGGAAACCAACCCTGTTGCTGATATGGAGAAAATGTGAGTGGTCTAGATAGAAGACCAAACCAGCCACAACATTTCCTTAAGCCAAAGTCTAGTCCAGAGCAAGGTCCTAACGTTCTTCAATTCTAGAAAGGTTTAGAGAGTAAGAAAGCTGCAGAAGAAAAGTTGGAAGCTAGTAAAGATTAATACACGCGGTTTAAGGAAAGAAGTTGCCTCCATAACATAAAAGTGTAAGGTGAAGCAGCAATTGCTGAGGTAGAGGCTGTAGGAAGTTATCCAGAAGATCTAGCTCAGATCATTGATTAAAGTGGCTACACTAAACAACAGATTTTCAATGGTGACAACACAGCCTTCCATTGGAAGAAGATGCCATCTGGGACTTTCATACCTAGAGAGGAGAAATCAATGCCTGGCTTCAAAGCTTCAAGGGGCAGGCTGATTCTCTTGTTAAGGGCTAACTGCAGCTAATAACTTTCTCATTTATCATTCCAAAAATCCTAGGGTCCTTAAGAATTATGCTAAATCTACTCTGCCTGTGTTCTATAAATGGAACGACAAAGTCTGGTTCATCTGTTTACAGCATGCTTTACTTGATACTGTAGGCACACGGTTGAGACCTACTGCTCAGAAAGAAAGACCCCTTTCAGAATATTACTGCTTATTGAGAATGCACCTAGTTACCCAAGAGCTCTGATAGAGATATACAAGATTAATGTTCTCATGCCTACTCACATAACATCCATTCTTTGGTATATGGATCAAGAAGTAATTTTGACTTGCAAGCCTTACTATTTAAGAAATACATTTTGTCAGGCTATAGCTTCCATAGATGATGATTCTTCTGATAGATCTAGGCAAAGTAAATTGAAGGCCTTCTGGAAAGGTTTGACCATTCTAGACTATTAAGAACTCTTGTGATTCATGGGAGAAGGTCAAAATATCAACATCAGCAGGAGTTTGGAAGAAATTGATTCCAACCCTCAAGGACGACTTTGAGGGGTTCAAGACTCCAACAGAGGAAGTAACTGCAGCTGTGGTGCAAGTAGTAAGATAAGTAGAATTAGAAATGGAGACTGAAGATGTGATTGAATTGCTGCAATCTCATGATAAAACTTGAATGAATGAGTTGCTCCTTGTAGATGAGAAAGATTCTGTGAACATTGTGGAAATGACAAAGTAGAATTTAGAATATTACATAAACTTAGATGATAAAGCAGTGGCAGCGTTTGAGAGGATTGACTCCAGTTTTGAAAGAAGTTCTGCTATGGGAAACATGCTGTTAAACAGTGTGGCATACTACAGAATCTTTCATGAAAGCAAGAGTCAATCAGTGCAGCAAACATCCACCACCACTACCACCCTGACCAATCAGCAGCCACCAACACCGAGGCCAGGCCCTCCACCGTCAAAACGATTACCACTTGCTGAAGACTCAGATAATTGTTAACATTTTTTAGCAACAAATTATTTTTAAATTAAGGCATATACATTGTTTTTGTTATAAAAGTTATAAAGGTTGTTATTAAAGTTAGGCTCAAAATTTATGTTTACATTGTTATAAAAGTTATGTTTACACTATTCTATAGTTTATTAAGTGGGCAACAGTCATAAAGCCATAAAGCTATTGTACACTTAATAAATGATAGAATAGTGTAAACATAACTTTTATATGCGCTGGGGAACCAAAAAAATTACTGTGACTCACTTTATTGCATTATTTACTTCACTGTGGTGGTATGGAATCAAACCTGCAGTATCTCTGAGGTATGCGTTTATGTGACTTGGAATTTGGCTATATGGGTGTGGTGCTTGGTCAAGGAGGTCTAGGTGACTAGGTTAGTCACCCCTTATCTGCAGCGGATACTTTCCAAAACCCCCAGTGGATGCCTGAAACTGAACGCTATAAATATTTTACTGTGTTTTTTCCTATACTATACATACACACCTATGATAAAGTTTTACTTATAAATTAGGCACAGTGAGAGATTAACTATTAATTATTAACAATAAAATAGAAAAAATATAACAATATATTGTAATATAAGTTATGTGACTGCGGACTCTCTCAAAATTATCTTATTGTACTCTACTGTGGGTAACCAAAACTTCTGAAGGCACAACCGTGAATAAGGGGGTACTACTGTACAAATCAGGAAGTCATCTGCAGATAATGGTAAATGAAGTCATTTAATTGAAGAGATTGTCTCTGGAAACACCAGAGAGTGAAAAGAGAAAAAATGTATAGGATTGAGCTGTGAGGAAATGAAGGATTTAATGAAGGATCAAGAAGGATGAGCCTCCTGAGAGAGAATGAATGGAAGGATGGGGGTTTGGAGGAAGGAATCAAGAGAGTATTATGACATGGAACCCAAAGGAATAGTGTTTCTAGAAGGGTGTGATCAACAGTGCTGCATGCTGCTGAGTGGTCACAGGCAATAAAGGTTCAAATGGTTTCATGATGAAGGTGCCATGGTGCCTTTGGGGAGCTGGGAATAGAATCATTGAAAGCGTGGGGTGAAAAGTGAGTGGTGCATAAACACATAAGCAGACATCTTTGAAAGTACACAACACCTGGAAACAATGATTATCTCTAAGAAGGACTATGGGGCTGAGGAAAGGATTGAGAGGGAGAATTCTAACTCCAGATTCTTTCTTTCCTTCCTTCCTTCCTTCCTTCCTTCCTTCCTTCCTTCCTTCCTTCCTTCCTTCCTTCCTTCCTTCCTTTCTTTGCTTGCTTGCCTGCCTGCTTGCTTGCTTGCTTGCTTTCACAGAGTTTCACTCTGTTACCTAGGCTGAAGTGCAGTGGCGTGATCATGGCTCAATGCAACTTCTGCCTCCAAGGTTCAAGCGATTCTCCTGCCTCAACCTCCAGAGTAGCTGTGATTACAGGTGCCCATCACCACACCCGTCTAATTTTGTATTTTTAGTAGTGACAGGGTTTCACCATGTTGGTCAGGCTGATCTCAAACTCCTGAATTCAGGTGATCTGCCCTCATCAACCTCCCAAAGTTTTGGGATTACAGGCATGAGCCACCATGCCCAGCCTCCGGGTGCTTTTTATGCTTTGAATATTGTACACTGGGAATGTATTATCTATTAAAATTGTGAAATTTAAAAAAGGTGGCTGAGTTTAGCAGATGGAGTCAGAAAGCGTAGACAACTTATTAAGAATTCTTGGTTGGGAGAGGGGTATGTGTTTGAGAAAGGGAAGAATTTTAACATTTTTTACATTATTACATGTATGGAACATAATGTTTCTAAGGGATACTGAGGACCCCATTCTGGGTAGTATATGGGGCATAGATAGTCCCTGGAATGAGGTGGTAGTCCAGTTGCTGAAACTTCCACTGGTGTTAACTTGGTAGAATATTCTGGTGGACCGTAAACATCTGGGTTGGTGCAAAGATTCAGACTCTTTCAGCATGGGGATAGCAGCATTTTAAAACAATGAACTGGTTTGCTGTGATGAAGCCTACAGAGAATAATGGGTAACTGATGATAGTTACCAAACAGTTAAGAACTAAGTGTGAGGACCACCAGGCATCTTTAGTAGCTTACAAAGTGTCTCCCCCTCCTGTTATGGTAGAATAGCTGCAGTGAGGAGCAATCTCAGAGTTTTATAGTCAGGGTTGCTAAGCTTCAAAGACAACAGAGGGCTCAGCCGAGGCTCTGGTTGGGACCACCTAGGACCCCAAAACATGAGATGGAGACATCTGGGTGGACACCACAGAAGTTTGTGGCTCTGAAGGCTAGCTTGACCTCTCAGAGTGTGTAAATGTGACTGTGTGTTTCACATAACAGCCAATACTTCCCCCATGTGAGAAAATACTGCAGAGGCCTCTCTTCCACAGGCTGAACAGGTGCTCCCCTTAAGGGCTACACCCACCTTTTCTCCTGTCTGTCATGTAAAACCAAGGTAATAATCAAACATATGCTTTATGAGTAAAGAAAAAAATTGTGAAAATGTGAATACGTTCAATCAAATGCAAAATCATGCACTATTTTACATGTACCTTCAGCAGGATGAACTGTGACTAAGCCAGACTGACGAGAATAATTGAAGGGGAAGTCAAGGAGAGGAGGCATGCATGATAGGCACTAGTGTTTGCACTCTGGGGTTGGTATCATGGAAAACATTTTGAGCACAAAATAAGAATTATTAACTTCAGCAGAGAGGGGACCATAAAACAAGTGTTCAAATTTAATTTTAGCTGTTAAGTTTTGAATGGTTATAAAACTGGTTTAATTTTTTATTACCATAAATATTTACAACCCTCAATATATCACAGAATACCTACGACCCATTCTTGGAACACATAATACTCTGGCAAACCAGTTGATAAACTCTGAGACACAGTACTAGCTAGACAGATGTGTGGGCTCAATGTAAGTCATTTTTCTTAACTGGAAACAATGTAACCATGTTCAAGTGTTGACAGGAAGGATCTAGTTAAAAAGGGAAATTTAAAAATACAAGAAAGAGGCTGGGCACGGTGGTTCATGCCTGTAATCCCAGCACTTTGGGAGGCCGAGGTGGGCAGATCACGAGGTCAGGAGTTCGAGACCAGCCTCACCAACACGGTGAAACCTTGTCTCTACTAAAAATACAAAAATTAGTCAGGTGTCAGGTGTGGTGGTGTGCACCTGTAATTCCACCTACTCAGGAGGCTGAGGCAGGAGAATCACTTGAACCTGGGAGGCAGAGGTTGCAGTGAGCCGAGATTGTGCCACTGCACTCCAGCTTGGGAGACAGAGTGAGGCTCCGTCTCAAAAAAACAAAACAGCAATAACAAAACAAGAGAGACATGGATAGTTGATATATGAATAGTTGATATTAAGTATCATAAATAGTTGATGTTCCAGGATTCCTGAGCTAGTGAGAGACCACTTGACCCAAAGCTAGGTGTATGTTGGTCTCAAAGAAGTAGGTACACAGGTTTGCATGGTGGTAGGAAGCTGAATCGGCCTGTCTGATAACATTTTAGAATAATTTCCTAATCCCTGCTCAGGGTTCTTAGTTGTAAATCATAGACACCAATTTAATAAAAATAATTTACTGCTGGGAAATTTGGAGAATGAGATTGGAAAACAGGCCAAAGACAAGGGAGATTTACAGAAGCCAGGACAAGCACCCAATCCTTTGGCAGAACTAGATACCCAGGTGGCCCAGATTGCAAAGCCTCCATGGTGGCACCAGGGACACATGCTTCTTGTTGCTCCTGCAACCTCTTCCTCTGATGCTTTGTTTGTTTGTTTGTTTGTTTGTTGTTGTTGTTTGAGACGGAGTCTCTCTCGGTTGCCCAGGCTTGATGGAGTGCAGTGGTGTGATCTCAGCTCACCACAACCTCCGCCTCATGGGTTCAAGTGATTTTTCTGCCTCTGCCTCCGGAGTAGCTGGGATTACAGGCGCCCGCCACCATGCCTGGCTAATTTTTGTATTTTTAGTAGATATAGGTTTTGCCATGTTGGCCAGGCTGGTCTTGAACTCCTGAGGTCAGGTGATTCGCCTGCCTCGGCCTCCCAGATTGTTGGGATTACAGGCATGAGCCACCGCACCTGGCCCTCTGCTACTTTGGAAACCAGAATTTGCTACTGCCCCAAGGAATTCTCCCTGCCCTTTCCTGTGCCTCTCAAACTCTTAACTCACAGTGCAGGGAATGTACATCTGACTGATCATATTATTTCATCCAGGCTGCAAGGGACGTTGGCCTGCTTCTATGGTGGGCTCTGCTTTCCTTGAAGACCTATAGAAGGGAGAATTTCCTTATTATAGGTAAGGGGTTCCAAATTCTGGGAAACTAAAATATCCACCAAGATGTCTACTGCACGCCATGGAGTACCTTTGTAAGAATCAGCAAAAGATGCCCATTGAGAAAGATGCATTCTTGTGCATTAGCCCTGGAAGTACCTTTAAGAGAATTTTTTTGAATTACTCTTTCTTTGAGGGGATCCTTTTCCTGAGTCAAGGCTCTCAGTTAGACCAGCAGAATATAGCTGAATTTTAGTCCCCACTTGCCCCTGAGCTGAGTGCCCATGTCCAAATATATGCAATGTTCCTGGTGGCTCTACACCTGCCAGAGATAAAGGGATTAAATGTGATTATGAAACCATATGCAAAGAAAGAAGCCACGGATTCAGGCGGCAGTGCTGATCCCAAACTCTATAATCCATAAGGCCTTTATTTTACAACCAGCCTTATAGCTATAAACTACTATTGCTTTACAGTCAGTTAGCAGATGTTATCAGAAAAGGCAGATAAACCCTCTTCTATTTCTTTTGTTGTTGTAATTCTCCAAGTGTGGATGTGAGTTAAGTATAAAAGTCTGGTAGGTATAATAAATGTAAATGATCTTGTTTTCACTAAAGACTTGAAAGGTCTTATTTGGGTTTTCTGAGTCCTACCTGAAAGATTCTTCTTCACACACACACACACAAAAAAAAATGTTCTCAGGTGGAAAATCCTGAGCTGTAAGTCTTGATTTAGTTTAGGAAACAGGACTGGCTTTAGGAAAAGGTATTACTGAGAAGCTGAAGATTTGTTCCTGCTTCCTTGGCCTTGTATCTCTCCCTACCTCTTTATGAGCCTTACAAATCTCTAACCTAAGTCAAGTATAAATTACTCATTTGGCAACATTTCATTTTTGTTAAAGGCTATAGGAGCCTAAGGCCAAAAATATGAATCTCTAATGATGGTATTTAGGTACTTGTAGGCAGTGGAGGAAGGTTCTCTCAGGGCCGATTAAATCACTTTCTTGTCCCAGTAGAGCCAACTCTTTCTACATTCTGGAATTCCTGAGGCTATCTTCCAGACATTCTCTTGAACAGAGGTGAGTCAGCCTGGATGGACCTCTGGAGATCACCCTAGATCACAGTGGCCAGTTGAAGTCAGCATCCAGCCCCTGTGGCTTGTGGACTGCTAAGCTGGGAGTGCTGAGGAGATGGGAATCCTGGCTATAGAACTGGGGAGAATAAGGCAGTCTAGGCTTACTAGTTTCAAGTAAATT
>NW_012102266.1:2508874-2552684 GCF_000951045.1 Mandrillus leucophaeus
GTGATTCTCCCACCTCAGCCTCCCGAGTAGCTGGGATTACAGGCACCCGTCACCACGCCCTGCTAATTTTTATATTTTTAGTGAAGATGGGATTTCACTACATTGGCCAGGCAGGTCTCAAACTCTTGACTTCAAGTGATCTGCCCACCCCAGCCTCCCAAAATGCTGTAATTACAGGTGTGAGCCACCACACCTGGCTATATAGACAGGATTTCTAATATTTACACAGAAGCATTTCTCTCTAAGTAGGTGGCAAACTGCTCCTTTTATATAGTTTATCTTTGATGTAAAATTTACATAACTAGTGTCTTTTCAAATTTAAATAATGGATACTGCCTTTTCTTCCCAGAATGACCTAAGTGTCTCTGAAGTAATAATGAGAGCTAATGCTTAGTCAGTGCTTTCTGCATGTCAGATACTATTCTGAGCACTTTACATATATTAACTCATAAGAATATGGTAAGAATTTTATGTGGTAGAGACTCTTATTAGCCTTTTCATTTTGCAGTAGAGGAAACTAAGGCACAGAAGATAGGCCAAGGTGAGTGGCAGAGTTTAGGTGAGAAGTGACATCTAGTAAGTGGCAGAGATGGGTTTTGAATCACTGAATAGTTATCCGGCCTGAGCTCTTAATAGCTATTGTTGGACTGGCTTCAATAAGGAAAGCTGCCCAGGCTCTCCAGGAAGAAAATATGAAGGCTAGAAGTAAGTTCAGGAATTGGATAGCCAATGGATATCAGGTAAACACAGACCAAGAAAAAAAAGTACAGAAATGCAAACAGGCCCAGGGAAGGAGGAAGTTCCAAGTTCACTCTAAAGTTGGGCAATGGCTAAATCCCTCTGCGTTCCATCTGTTGTGAAGTTGTTTTATGACCCTCTGAATAAAAGGACTGAGCCTGTGTGACCAGGTGAAAGGTTTACTATGGGACTGACTCCAGGAGGGTACAGAAATGCTTCACAGACTGCAACCGTAAGAGAGAACCAGGGCCATGCTTAGAAGCAGCAATGATAAGAAAACTGCAACCACTCAAGAGTTTGGTCACCAAACATAGGGATTAAAAAACAAAACAAAACAAAACACTGTCATCCCAGCACTTTGGGAGGCTGAGGCAGGTGAATCACTTGAGGTCAGGAGTTCGAAGACCAGCCTGACCAACATCGTGAAACGCTGTTTCTACTGAAAATACAAAAATTAGCTGGGTGTGGTGGCGGGCACCAGTAATCCCAGCTGTTTGGGAAGCTGAGGCAGTAGAATCACTTGAATCTGGGAGGTGAAGGTTGCAGTGAGGATTTATTTATTTAAGATGGAGTCTCACTCTGTTGCCCAGCCTGGAGTGCAGTGGTGCAATCTTGGCTCACTGCAACCTCCACCTCCCAGGTTCAAGTGATTCTCCTGCCTCAGCCTTCTGAGTAGCTGGGATTACAGGCACCCGCCACCACACCTGGCTAATTTTTGTATTTTTAGTAGAGATGGAGTTTCACCATGTTGGTCAGGCTGATCTCAAACAAGTTCTGCTTTTTAAATAAAACTTTTATATTTTGCCAATCAGAAGGGTACAAAATGACATACAGCTATTTTGACTTACTTTAGTTATGAGGGAAGTCAAACATCTTATCTATTTATATTTTATGTCCATTAAATACGGACATACTGGGTTTAAACATTAAATTGGCTATTTTCTGTTCACCTTCTATCATAAAGTTCCATATCTTTTGACAATAGACAGGTCTTTAAAAGAAATACTGTCAGCAGCAAAAATATAATGCACTATTCACTACGTGAATTTCAAGGGAAGAAGCTCCTTGGAAGATGAGTTGGAGGAAAGATAATGGAGGAAAAATGTGAAAAATAATTTTGATTTTATCAGATGGCTAGGAGGCAAGGATATTCTAAACAGAGGAAACAGCATGAGAAATGGCATGAGACTGTGAAAGTATGGGTCCACCTCCAATGGGCAAAAGTGCATGGTGGAAAGTAATGAAACACAAAGCATAGCAAGAGATTAGATTGTGCACTCTTAAAGGCTGCACCATGGAAATTTGTTGTGTAGAAAATCATGGGTCATACTTTTAACCATTGGATGGAAATTAGGAAATAACACTGGATTGATGGGGAAAATAAACACGGGACCAGTTGAGAGATGATGAAGGCCTGCACAGAGGGGGACTGTGGGAATGCTGGGCAGGGAAAATATTAATCAACCTTTTTCCAAGATAGAATTGATAGAATGTGGGAACCCATTAGTTCTAGAAATGGAGACAAGGGAGGAATCACTGATGTTTCCCTGTTTTTTTGCTTTATTGACTAGGTAAATGGAAACATCTTTAATTAAAATAGGCACTATGGCCGAGTGCAGTGGCTCACGCCTGTAATCCCAGCACTTTTGGAGGCTGAGGTGGGTGGATCACTTGAGGCCAGGAGTTCGAGACTAGCCTGGCCAACATGGTGAAACCCTGTTTCTACTAAAAATACAAATATTAACCGGGCATGGTGGTGAGTGCCTATAATCCCAGCTGCTTGGGTGACTGAGGCATGAGAATCGCTTGAACCTGGGAAGTGGAGGTTGCAGTGAGCCGAAATCGTGCCATTGCATTCCAGCCTAGGTGACAAGAGTGAAACTCCTTCTCAAAATAAAAATAAAAGTAAAATAAAATAGGCACTATAAAGAAAGATAACATTCTTTTGTGTGTGTAAAGGGTGTGTGGGGTGAAAATGGGTGCAAAATAAGTTCAGTTTTAACATTTAGATGCCTATAAGAGGTGAAGGAGAAGATTCAGCCTTGTTTCATGTATTCATTCATTCAACAATTTTATTTATTTATTTATTTATTTGTTTGTTTATTTTTGAGACCAAGTCTTGCTCTGTTGCCCAGGCTAGCGTGCAGTGGTGCGATCTTGGCTCACTGCAACCTCTGCCTCCCAGGTTCAAGCAATTCTCTGCCTCAGCCTCCTGAGTAGCTGGGACTACAGGCACCCACCACCACCCCCAGCTAATTTTTGTATTTTTAATAGAGATAGGGTTTCACCATGTTGGCCAGGCTGGTCTCAAACTCCTGACCTCGTGATGCACCTGCCTCGGCCTGCCAAAGTGCTGGGATTACAGTCGTGAGCCACCAAACCTGGTCAAACAAATATTCTTTTATTATTGAATGCTACTTATCTAGGCCGTATTCTAGATTCTGGGGAGACCACTGCAAGAAAGACAAAGTGCTGGCTTTTAGAGGTTACATTCTACTGAAAGTATCTACAATATTAATTTCAGGACAAATTTATGATACACAGGAATGATATCTTACTCCTTCGGTACAGTGAGATACATGGAAACCCTTTGTACAGTTCATATGTATAGCACATACATGTCGCTCTTGACTCAGCTTAATTTTTTCACGCTAAAGTAAGAGTTATATCTTTCTTTTTTTAATTGCATTCTGTTGTTCCTGCCTATCATCTATTTGAACTCAAGGTCTTGCTCAGCAATAGAATCTTCATTTATAACAAAATTCACATGGGAAACCAGCAAATACACTGAAATGATTTGCTTGATGACACATTTTTCAGATAAATCAGTAAACTGTGTGTGTGATGTGTGTGTGTGTGTGTGTGTGTTTTTTTTTTTTTCCCTCTGAGCCTCACTTGTCTTATTTGTTCACTAAGGGGCTTGCAAAATGATCTCAAATGCCACCTCCCTAAGCTCGGTCAAGTCTGTCCCTTGTGGTTTCCTCCTCTTATTACTTCAACTCTCTCCTCAATATTATTCACAGCTATAAATACGCTTAAGACTTTCCTTTCATACAAACAAGTCAACAAAAGAACCACCTTCTTACTGCACATGCCCCTCAAGCTCTCACCCTGTGCTCTCATTCATGGCCACATGTCTTGAAAGGGCGGCCCGCTCTCACTATTTCTACTAGCAGTCTCCCACTCACTCCCTGACTCTCCTCCAGACAGCTCCAGTCTCCATGACTGTCATGAAGGCAAGAACATTTCACATGGCTTCTTGGCTAATAACAGCCATTTCTTAAGTAAAAACCGCATCTTTCTTGCTTTGTTTAGATGGTGGTATTCACTTGTTTTATTCCAAATGCTGCTTTTTCAAGTCCATCCAGCTCCCTTTAGTACCTCAGGGTTATTTGTTCTTCCACACATGACCCTTCTTAAGAACAGAGACTAAGAGTGCAATCTTGCTATCTTCAAAGAACCACAAAGAGAAGGGTGGCACCCTTTGATTTAAAAAACAATAAACAAATAACAAAAGTCAATTCCAGTGAAATGGTGGCACAAGGCCCTGTGTGGCTTCAGACATTATTTCCTCCTCTTGTCCTCCCAGGGTTTCTTGGTATTTTAGGGACACCTGCTGACGGTGTCAGATGCCAGAATATTGCTGGCACCACATGGTACGAAACAACAAAAGAGCAAAGACAGGGCACTGTTAGCTGGGCTGCCCAGCAGGCTGCCGCTGTGAATGCACAAAGAGCAGCCACACCATCCGCATCCTGCTGCGTCCCCAAAACATCTCACTCATCCGCCACACAGCCCTGTCTCCTCACCCTTTGTCTCTGCTAGAGGGAAATCCAGCCTAGTGCTGGATGAGAAAGATTCACCGGGTTGCTCAGAGTGACCTGGGCAGGAGCAGACACCCTCACAAGGGAGAGGTGAGCAATCCAAAGAAAAATGGCTTAAGTTAAACCAAACCCTGAATCTGTCTGGAACTCGGGCTGTATTCTACTCAGCTCTATTATTGTGACGGTTGGCTTTGTAGTCTTTGTCAAATCCATTTCTGCAATCACCTGTCTTACCCATCACAATATCTTTCAACTAAATTGTCTCTAAATCCTGTTGCCTCATTAACAAGTTTAATCTACTTTGAAAATTAGACTTTGAGGCAAACAGGGATGAAATGATTAAGCTAGCACAGCTTCAAGTATAAATTTTCCCTATCAGAAATGTATTCATTGCCTGCTGCAGGATCTGTCAAAGCACATATTCAGTTACTGATGGCTCACAAGATTTTTCCTTTCTTATGAGATGCCATGGAACAGGGCAAGGAGAAAGACACAAAAATGGGGCCATAAAGGCAAAGAAATATACACTGGGAGACTCTAGAAAAGGGATGATGTTGTTTATTTTACATTTTTTTAGGGATGGGTTCAACACAGATTAAAATCTATAAAAATAGCCAGTCCATATAATGTCTGGTAACCCAGGAATGCACATCTTTCTAATGTGCTAATATAAAGAAGATTAAAACAGTTAAACTAGAATATGGTTTTACATTTGTTTAAGCTATTTTTTTCCCTTCTTACATCACCTAGAATGTTATCAAAGCTGATGGCATGAAGGAAGGGGAAAAGAAAGAAATCACCCACACGAAAACCTGCAGACCTTGGGTAGGATCTGGTAATGTATTTCTTGCTTCTGGCTAAGTCAAGAGTTATTCTTGGGGCTGGGTGAGGTGGCTCAAGCCTGTAATTCTAGAACTTTGGGAGGCCCAGACAGGCAGATCACCTGAGGTCAGGAGTTTGAGACCAGCCTGGCCAATATGAGGAAATCCCGTCTTTACTAAAAATACAAAAATTAGACAAACATGGTGGTGCATGCCTGTAATCCCAGCTATTCGGGAGGCTGAGGCATGAGAAGTGCTTGAACCCGGGAGGTGGAGGTTGTAGTGAGCCGAGATCACACCACTGCACTCCAGCCTGGGTGACTGAGCAAGATTCTGTCTCAAAAAATAAATAAATAAATAAATAAAATAAGAGTTATTCTTGGATAATTACTATGTAAATGATAATAGAATCAACAAAGGCTTAAATCCCTGGCAAAAAAAAAATGAAGTCAGTAAGAGGTTAAAAAAAAAAAAAACTTTCTTGACTGAAATACAGCCCAGGAAATTAAGGTGATGAAGCGGAAAGTGTACACTATCACAGATGCCATGAAACTCCAATTCCTTGCACTTTTTGCCATAGGCAGTGTGTCCAGGAAAGCTGCTCCCAATGGGCCCTGTATTGTGGAAGTTGTAAGTGACAGTCTCTATTTCCATTTTCATTTCTTTTGATTGTTTCCTCACCCAGAGAATTAGGGGATTAGCCAGTTGCATCTAAGACATCATAGCTCCAAGTTCTAAGATTTTAGTATAATCGCTGAGGCAATCTAGAGGGGTGAACATGTTGGCCACCTCTAGACCAGTTAGCTTGCAGATGTGTAGCATTCATTATATTTCAAAGTTTCAAGTAGTTGCCAATATTTTAAAAACTGGCATATTTTGTAGAAAACTACACATGTATAACTGCTCTTGAAAGTAGCACAGTCTACATTGTTTTTGAAATCCAGTGCAAAACAAAAAGCCCAGGTACCTTTTGTTCAAAAATTACTAAGAATTTCAACCAGGCGCAGTAGCTCAGGCCTATAATCCCAGCACTTCGGAAGGCCAAGGTGGGAGGATTGCTTGAGTCCAGGATTTCAAGATCAGCCTGGGGAAGATGGCAAAACCACATCTTTACAGACAATTAAAAAATTAGCTGGGCATGGTGATTCACACCTGTCATCCCCACTACTTGGAGGCTGAGGATCCTAAAAGGATCCCTTGAAAACAGGAAGTTGAGTTAGCAGTGAGCTATGATATTACCACTGCACTCCAAGCTAAGCCACGAAGTGAGACCTGTCTCTAGAAAAATTAATAATAATAATAATAATAAAGAATTTCAAGATGGGGACAGCAGAGCATTAAACCAGGTGTGGGTCTTTCTGAGCACTGGCCTTGGGGCACTGCAGGGGATGCATGCCCTGGAAGCCAGCCCTGCTAGAAAATTCAGAAGAGCTGGCACCTGGGCCCATTTTCCTCACAAAAAGCAATGGGAGCTGAGTGGTGGCTCCCCCTTTAAAACAGAGCCTGTCTTCTCTGGGTCATCACAGCCTCTGTCACTCCCTTTTCTGTCCTCATTGAGGCCAAGCAATAGTCAACATTCATCATTGCACTTGCTCAATGGATTTTTCACTGCAGCTTCCCTGAGCTCATTTACACAACCCGCCTGGTACCTGTAGAAATAAGAGCTATTCCCTCTGGTCCAAAGATTAAAACTGCCCCCATACCAAGGCATGCTTACTGATCACTCATTGGGCTGGTGACCCAAGGCTTGGGTCAAGGCTCATGACCATGGGAGCCACCCATATACAGGTTGGACAACTCCTTTTGTTCTAAGACAGTGTAGTCAAGAGTGAGTATATGTTAAGAAGCAGCTCAGTATGGACCACAGGGCCTCCCCACCGCAGGACTTCAACATGCCTTTCTTGCTGCAAAGGGGTTACATGGAGTAATGCAGACTAGGAGACGAATGAAGCTTCTTTCATTCTAGTATTCAAAGAAATCTACCATTTTATGAAAACTTGAAATATTTTGTTCTAAAATGAAAACCAAGATTTAAAAAAAAAATGGCAAACACAGATACCAATCTGTGATTAAAAAATCACTCCTTGTTTGCAAATCAACACCCACAGAAAATGTTGAACATCAGTCATTCCCTTCAACCCCGTCTGATGCACATCGACGAATCTTTCCCCTGAGAGAAAGTTATGCACTTTGGCAACTTAGAGGACAGATTCGAAGCGCTCAGCCCTTCCAGGTTATAATATACCCCAAAATAATGTGCTTTGTTCTCTTGAGCCTCAAAATTCACCATAAGCTAAAGGTGTATTTCAGACCCCACTATGACTGTTGCTCTACATTCTAATACTAATTTGTCTCTTAAGGGCACATAACAAACTGAAGAAATGTCTTTCTGCTAACAGCTCCTTTTCCCCTTTGTTTGACATGATGTGGTTCCTGGCACTGGAGAGTATTTCAATTTTTGGGACCATTTCCAGGTCACATCTTATTTCTATACAAGATTTGTTCTATACAAAACCTGAAAAGGCTCAATGGTCAGGGTTCTGATTGACTTGTTTTGCCAGATTTCTCCCACTTGGTCAACATTTTTACCTCATTTCCTAGCTGAAGCCTGTGCCAGCGCTTTTATATTCATTGAACTTAAAAACCCACATGGTAAATATTTGGTAGAAACTTTATACGTGAGTAATTAAAAACATAATAGATTTAACCCTTAAGTGAGCAATATGATGAAACGTATTGCTTTTTAATGCTTTTAGTAACTCTTTCACTAGTTTTGCTCTTAAGCCAAGATAATGATGAATATTTTACATTTAGTCATAATAGGTCTTTTTCAAAAAGTGCTTAACTTCCTGGAGTCTTACTGCAGCTCAAAAAAAGTGATATAATTTAACAATTTAATAAATCAATTAATAATTTAATAAAATAATTTTAGCACACCTTCATTTTTGTACTTGTCTTTATTCTATTGATTGTTCTATTGACATTTATGCAAACTATTATAGGCACATAAATTGCATATTTTCCTATATGTATGTCTTTATTTTGTTTACTTGTTTGGAATGTTCTAAGAAAAAAGCTGCAAATGTGCTTTTTTTCTTTGAAGCTTTATTTCTACTTCACCCATGCAACTACAGGGCTCTCTGTGTCCTGTGGTTACTCAATAAATATTAGGGATACAGAGATAATTTGACGATTGTTAATACTTAAGCCAACCTCAAACTTTCTTCCACTTCCTCTTTTTTTTCTCAACCTTAAACATTTAACTTCTTACCCATTTATTTAAGAATGTCATGTCCAAGAATCCTATGTAATGTTGCTTTCTAAAACAATGGCTGTATTTTCTCCTTGTGGCTCTCATTCCTAGCCAGAAAGGGTAGCAGACTCTGGCTTCAGGTTTTCAAGATAGCCACCCTCAGACCTCTCAAATTTCACCCTCAGGGTCTTTGCTAGTCATTCTAAGTGAGTCTGCAATAATGGCTCACATTTGTTAAGTGTTTATTAAGTGTCATATGCTCTTCTGAGACCTTTACATAGATTGTTTTATTTAATTCTCACAAAACTTTATGAAGTAAGTACAAATATTACCATAGTTCTTTGAAGCTCTGACGCATTTTTTTTTCATATCTATGAAAAACATTTGCCTTAAGAATTTGCCTTAAGATGGAGTATTGGCAGTAGTTTTAAAAACTCTTACTTGTACATAAAAGGATGGTATACATATATCTCTCACAATCCATAGAATCTTAGTTTGGTGAAATACAGTATCCGTATTCAATTGGCAAGGATACACAGCTCAGAGAAGTTAACCTAAGGTCATGAGACTGTATAGTCATTCCAGAGCCCAGTCCCTCGACCACTTCCCTGCAGTGTGGTGTAGTGGTACTTGCCACTTTTCTCCATAATTATATTTTTATAAAAATATTCAAATTTATTATTTTAAAAACCAATGATTATTTTTATTTTGTGATTTAAAAGTTGACCTGTATTCATTATAAAAACTTTAAAAACAGAAAATTTAAGAAAGAATTATAAATCACCAGAAATTCTACTAAGATTACTATTGCTAACATTTTGGTGTGTTTTCTTCCTGGCTTTTGTTTTCTATACACATTAAAACATACTTTATGACGTTTGTAGCATACTAATATAGCATTTGTAGTGATGTGGTTATGTATCCCTCTCTTTTCACTTAACATTGAATGATGACCATTTCTGCTTGTTATTATATGTTCTGTGAGAACATGACTTTGAATGGTCATCTACTTCCTCTTGTGGAGTTGTACTATAATTTAACACTTAGTTTGTTTCCAGGTTTTCACCTTAAGTACGTGTAATAGGTACCCTTATTATTACTTTAGCATTCCAAGAACTGTTTGTACTTATTTTTAAGTTATCAGGCCTTTCTCAGTTTATCAAGAGAATTAAGAGTATATACCTTCCATATGGAGGAAGACCTGTGAGTCTTAAGTGTCTGAAAAAATCCAGGGTTCAGGTGAAAACAATTTACCTAAAGAGAACAACAGCTTCTTGTGGAGCTGCTACTTGGCATTGTTCGGCCTCTATGGGAGGGGATTTTATTCTCATGGGAAGAGGCCCAGGCTGTCACTGTGTTTGAGGCTGGGTCACCCTAGTGACAGTCTTTGCTGCCTACCAGTTTTGGTCACACCACTGAAGTACAGTCTACACATAGGATGCTGCTTTCACAGTGTTGAGGAGAGTGTGAGATACATGGAAAGAGTGAATATGGAAATTGGGGTCTAGGCAATCTGATGAGTACATTTTTAGCACTTTTGACCTTCTGAGTCTCATTTTCTTTTTCACCTCTTCTCAGTACTGACAACAGAGAGGTGAAATGTACAAGTAACCATCGTAGCAGAACTCAGTCTTTAAAAAAGGCTTCAGTGGCCTAAGAAAAGGACATTTAAGAGAGACCATGGGAAGACCGCACATTCTTGACAACCCATCCACCCATCCTCAGAAAGACATTCTGTACCTATTCCACCTTCAGAAAATAACCATTGTCAATTGTGACTTTTATGTCCCGAGTACATACATGTTTACTAATATAATTAAAATGCATCTTGAAAATTAATGTCCCCTGAAGACTAAAAGGTATTATTTTCTCAGCATCACCAATTAAAAGTCTTTAATAACATCTTTCCATTTTCAGCTGAACAATTTAGAACTCTTTAAGTGACCATGACTATAACTTTCTCTAAGTGAAACAAAAATACATTATTCTTGTTATGTCCTTATTAATACTCATGCCAACTATATGTGACATTGTGCTAGGTGCTGTAGAAACTAGGCTTCTTGCTTTCCCAGAGGCTACAAATTGAGGTAAAGTTTGAAGGCATTGTAGGAGTCAGGGAGATGAAAGAAGAGCGAACAGGGTTGTTTACCCATGCAGGGTTGAGAGTTGGATAGATAACGTCTTTTGCATAACCAATACTTAATAGAGAATTCACATTTCAGAATCTATGTTATGGAATCTGGCCTAATTTTTTTTTTTTTTTGAGATAGAGTCTTGATCTGTCACCAGGCTGGAGTGCTGGAGTGCAGTGGTACAATCTCAGCTCACTGCAACCTCTGCTTCCCGAGTTCAAGCAGTTCCCTTGCTTCAGCCCCCTGAGTAGCTGGGACTACAGGCTTGTGCCACCATGCCTGGCTGATTTTTTGTATTTTAGTAGAGATGGGGTTTCACCATTTTGGCCAAGCTGGTCTCCATCTTCTGACCTCATGATCCTCCCACTTCAACCTCCCAAAGTGCTGGAATTACAGGCGTGACCCACTGTGCCTGGCTGGAATCTGGCCTCTTATTCATCAGTACAAAATAATGAAGATTTGTTTTCAGACAAATGGTGCCAATTTCCAGGTGGCTCTTGCCCATAGTAAAGTGTAATCCCTGTGCACAAAGTGTTTACATTCTGATATGGTTAGGCTTTGTGTCCCCACTCAAATCTCATACTGAATTGTAATCCCCAGGTGTTGAGGAAGAGACCTGGTGGGAGGTGATTGGATCATGGGGGTGGTTTCCTCCATGCTGTTCTTATGATAGTGAGTGAGTTCTCACAACATCTGATGGTTTTACAAACATCTGGCACTTCCCCTGCTTGCACTTCTCTCTTACCTGCCACTATATAAGATGTGCCTGCTTCCTCTTCCACCATGATTGTAAGCTTCCTGAGGCCTCCCCAGCCATTTAGAACTGTGAGTGAATTAAACCTATTTTCTTTATAAGTTACCTAGTCGTGGGTATGTGTTTATAGCAGTGTGAAAAAGGATTAATACAGTAATTTAATATATCAGAGGTTAGAGTACTGCCATAAAGATACCCAAAAATGTAGAGGCGATTTTGGAACTGGGTAACAGGCAGAGGCTGGAACAGTTTGAAAGGCTCAGAAGAAGACAGGAAGATGTGGGGAAGTGTGGCGCTTCCTAGAGACTTGTTGAATGGCTTTGACCAAAATGCTGATAATGATGTGGACAACGAAGTCCAGGCTGAAGTGATCTCAGATGGAGATGAGGAACTCCTTGGGAAATGAAACAAAGGCACTCTTGTTATGCTTAGCAAAGAGACTGGTGACATTTTATCCCTGTTCTAGAGATCTGTGGAACTTTCAACTTGAGAGATATGATCTGAAATTGGAACTTATGTTTAAAAGGAAAGCAGAGCATAAAGGTTTAGAAAATTTACAGCATGACCATACAGTAGAAAAATAAAGTCCACTTTCTGAGGAGGAATTTAAGATAGTTGCAGAAAGTTGCATAAGTAACAAGGAGCCAAATGTTAATCACCAAGACAATGGGGAAAATGTCTCCATGGCGTATCAGAGACCTCCATAGCAACCACTGCTGTCACAGACCCAAGGCCTAGGAAGGAAAAATGGTTTTGTGGGCCTGGTCCAGGGCCCCTCTGTTGCTCTATGCAGCCTTGGGACTAGGTGCCCTGCATCCCAGCAGTAGTTAAAAGGGGCCAACATACAACTAAGGCCATTGCTTCAGAGGTCCTATCCCTGAGCCTTGGTGACTTCCACATGGTGTTGACCCTGCAGGTGCACAGAAGTCAAGAATTGAGGTTTGGGAATTTCTGCTTAGATTTCAGAGGAGGTGTGAAAATGCCTGGATGTCCAGGCAGAAGTCTGTTTCAGGGGTGAAGCCCTTGTGGAGAATCTCTGCTAGGGCAGTGCAAAGGGGAAATGTGGGGTTGGAGCCCCCCCACAGAGTCCCCACTGGGGCACTGCCTAGTGGAGCTGTGAGAAGAGGGCCACCAGACCCCAGAACAGTAGATCCACTGACAGCTTGTACCATGTGCCTGGAAAAGCTGCAGACACTCAAAGCCAGCCTATGAAAGCAGCTGGGACAGGGGAAGCTGTACCCTGCAAAGTCACAGGGGTGGAGCTGCCCAAGGCCATGAGAGACCACCTCTTACATCAGTGTGGTCTGGATGTGAAACATGGAGTCAAAGGAGATCATTTGGGAGCTTTAAGATTTGACTGCCCTGCTGGATTTTGGACTTGCATGAGGCCTGTAACCTCTTCATTTTGGCCAATTTCTCCCATTTGGAATGGAAGCATTTATCCAATGCCTGTACCCCCATTGTATCTTGGAAGTAATAACTTGCTTTTGATTTTACAGTCTCCTGGGCAGAAGGGACTTCCCTTATTTAAGGTGAAGGGACTTGGACTTTTGACTTCGTGTTGAAATTAGTTAAGACTTTGAGGGACTGTTGGGAAGGTATGATTGGTTTTGAAATGTGAGGACATGAAATTTGTGAGGGGCCAGGATTAGAATGATACGGTTAGGCTTTGTCTCTCCACCTAAATCCCATCTTGAATTGTAATCCCCGGGTGTTGAGGAAGAGACCCGGTGGGAGGCAATTTGATCATGGAGGTAGTTTCTCCCATGCTGTTCTTGTGATAGTGAGTTCTCACAAGATCTGATGGTTTTATAAGGGACTCTTCCCTCTTCACTTCACACACGCTCTCTGTTTCTCTTGCCTGCCACAATGTAAGACATGCTTGCTTTCCCTTCCACCATGATTCTAAGTTTCCTGAGGCCTCCCCAGACATGCAGAACTCTGAGTCAATTAAACCTCTTTCCTTTATAAATTACCCAGTCTCAAGTATGGTATGTCTTTATAGTAGTGTGAAAACAAACCTATGCACATTCTAATACAGGGAAAGAGATATCTCCAGAATCACCATAAACCAAACGGCCATTTGAGGAGGACCAAAAGAGACATTCAGTATGCAAAGGAAGAAAACACTGTGTGTGTCCTCAGAGAAGACTGTGAGAGTTGATTAGGAATTTAGAAACTGGGCAAAAGGAACATGCCGAGAAAAGTGGAAAATATCAGAGTGAATTTGGGAAACCTTTCAGATTTTGTGCGACTGCTGAACCATATGGAGTGTTTCCTGATATGTAAACTGGATCAATTTTATCCTTAGTATTCCAATTTCAATAAATATACAGTTTATTTGAGAATCTCTCTAAATTTCCTGTAAAATTTGATGTCATTTATCTATACCTAACACATACCATAGGACCAAATAGAAAGAGCTTTAGCTTAAATAATTTTATTTTCATCCTGCCTTTTAGCTTAAATAGGATTTAAAGACACGATCATTACTTTCATTTTTTTTCTCAAGTTGCATATGCTTTCTGAGACAGTTTCTAGACTGGCTGAAGAGAAAGAAAATATTTTGGAACTATTTCGTTTTAATATTTTCATATCAAGTTTACCAATAACTTAAAAATCTGCTTTTCTCTGCTTTGTAAAATACACACACACATACACACACACACAGGCCCATTTGTACTACTGGCACACTTAACCACACACTGGCCCCTTTTCCTTTTTATTATTGTGCAATTACATTTTCTTCACTCATTAGATGATAATGTTTTTGCAGATTCAAGACACAGTTGTTTTACTATTCACCAGAGAGTTTAACAATTAGCAGCTGACACTCGGGGAAGGTATTGTTTGACAGTGCCCAGGAGACTAGCGTTTGCACACAACAGTTGCTCCCTTTAAAAAATTCTCCTGGTGGCCAGGCGCGGTGGCTCAAGCCTGTAATCCCAGCACTTTGGGAGGCCGAGATGGGCGGATCACGAGGTCAGGAGATCGAGACCATCCTGGCTAACACGGTGAAACCCCGTCTCTACTAAGAAATACAAAAAATAGCCGGGCGAGGTGGCAGCGCCTGTAGTCCCAGCTACTCGGGAGGCTGAGGCCAGAGAATGGCGTGAACCCGGGAGGCGGAGCTTGCAGTGAGCTGAGATCCGGCCACTGCACTCCAGCCTGGGCGACAGCCCGAGACTCCGTCTCAAAAAAAAAAAAAAAAAAAAAAAAAAAAAAAATTCTCCTGGTGAGAATTTTGGCTTATTTTTCAACATGAAATTCTTGCCTGTAAAGATGTTATGAATACAGCATGTAATACTATAAAACACATTTGTACGTCTTACAAAGTTTGTCTAAGCACTACAATTGATATTTAACTTTTGCTTTTGCTATTGTTATTTTTTCCTCCACTCATCTTAGGTTCATTGGTTGGGGCCCTATAAATTAGACTGACATGAGACAGATTAACGAGAAAAACAGAAGTTTTTTTACATATCCATCTGTACACCGTGCATGGGAGTATTCAGTTGATAAGTAACTCAAAGGAGTGGTTAGAATTTGAACTTGCATAGTTTAACAAAAGAACAATAAATTTTTTAGACAAGTGACGAGACAAAGGAAAAGGACTTTGAGTTTCTAGGGCAACAAATTGTGGGAAGGTTAATATATGGGGGAACTAATGAAAGATAAGGGCTGGTTAGTAATCTGTTTTGTAGATTCCTCTAGTGCCATCTCTGTGCTAATAAGGGTCTAGGCACATCTCTGGTGATTAACCTCTGTCATTTAGGCAGAGAGGGGAGTCAGAACACCTTTACCAATTTATGTCCTGCTTTTAGACAAATAGGAAGAGGGAAGAGAGGCTTTTTCATAGCTCAATTGCCCTCAGCTCAAAATAATTCTTATGTCAAAGTGGCATATTTTGGGATGGCATATTCTCTTACTTTTCATAATTATGATTTCCATTTTCTTAAGCTGATCTCTAATTGTCACTTAATTGTGGATGCACAGTAAACATTGTGTAAGTTTTTTGGTGTGTGATAGAAGAGAAATTTTCAAGTTCTCTGTCTTGATTAAAAATTGAGACTTTTTCTAAGACAGAAAATTTAACTGAATTGGTTTTTATACAGCTTATTCTAACACTTATTGCTAACTGCAGTGATCTGATCTTGCAAATCTAGAAAATATAGGTTTTCTATTAATAGGTTTATTAATTCTAGGAGCACAAACAGGTCCTCTGCAAAGAAACTAGCTTTCAAGCACAGGTACCCTCTGAAGATTAACAGAAATACAGCTTTGCTTTGGTAAAGAAACAAAAGTATTATCCTTCTACCTAAACAACCATTCAGATAATATGAAGCAATTGCTATATGTATGATGGCAAGTAGTATAAGGAGGGTACATGGAACATAATGTCCCCATTCTCAAGTAGTTTACTATTTTATATTTATAACGTAATACAAACAGAGACCAGAAGAGATCAAAGAAGTTCTAATCAGTATTTATTTAGTGAGCTCTGAATGTTCCCTCCATTGGACAATAGGACAGTGAATCAAAAGTCTAAAAAATTTTGAAAGTGGTGAACACATAAAATAATTGTGATGGAATGCAATTTTAATAAAATAATTCAAACAATAAATAAAAATGATAGAGGTATAAATTACATGCCGTAGGATAATTAACTACCTGATTATCTACTATCAACCCATTAGTGAAAAAGAACAAGGCGGGACTGTGAAATGAGAAAGGAGTTATAAGAATGTTAACGCTTGAATTTTGCTCCAAGCTATAGTTTCTGAATAAGAGCTACACAGACAATAACCTAAGAATAAGATCATCTATTAGAAGAGGGCTAAGCCTTTTAATGTGGGCACGATTAAATTTTTCCCTCAGATTCTATCAGCCTGCAGAATAACTCCTTTCTTTGGCTTAGTGGAGAATATTATAATTGCTTGAAAAGGTTAGCTATTCTGGCTACAGTTTCAATATTTAGGAGATCAAAGCCCCAAGATAACCCACAATAGACAGGACTTGCTGACACATGTGACATAGTTTAAAGATGCCCATGCTCCAGGGCATTTTTGTTTGGTTTGGTTTTTAGCTAGATGTGAACAGTTTGCGTTTTGGTGATTTGGTTTAGCTCTTAATGTTAACTTATTATATATTAAATATATATGTATGCATGTGTGTGTGTCATATTTATTTACCAAGTTTTATATCCACTTTGTTCTAATCCCTGGTTCTGTTTTCCCATTTTTTTCCCTCCAGATGCAATCACGATTTGGAATTTTGTAATTTTTTCCATGTTTCTTACAATGTTGTTACTCTATTTTGTTCACTGGTTCTTTTACATATCCTTTATCACAGGCATGGTTTATGCCTTTATCATATGTCTTTAAAAATTTTCACATTAATGCTATTATATTGTCCAGATCTTTTTTCAGTGATTCTCCTGGTGTGGGAGTTTTTTCAGGGTACATACACAGAAGTGGGATTGCACA
This sequence comes from Mandrillus leucophaeus, assembly GCF_000951045.1. Classification (NCBI taxonomy): domain Eukaryota; kingdom Metazoa; phylum Chordata; class Mammalia; order Primates; family Cercopithecidae; genus Mandrillus; species Mandrillus leucophaeus. Next base: position 2,525,883 of record NW_012102266.1, read on the forward strand.
GATAGAGGACACGTACATTTTCATCCAAATCAGAGTTTGCCTCATGGCTCTAGAGTGATTCCGCCAATGTAAACTCTTACCAGCATTTTGCAAGACTTCCTGTTTTTCACTTCTTCTCTAGTATTTGAAGTCTCTTCTATTTTATCCATTCAGATGAGTGTGAAATTGTACCTCACTGTACTAATTTCTGTTTTCCTGAATATTAGTGAGATTAAAGATATTTTCATATATTTACTAGCTATTGAGTTTTATTTGTAACTTTTGCTTTCTCATAACTTTGCTTATTTTTCTACTGGGTTGTTCTTTTTCTTTTTTAAAATTTGATTTGCCAGAGTTCATATTTTTTCTATTACTTTAATTATTTAATTCCTTCTATTTATTTGAATTTACTATGCTATTTTTATCTTGCATTTTAAATAAGCAATTTAACTTATTTACAGTTTTAAAAAAACTTGCAATTAATGTTATGATTTTCCTTGTATCTAAGTTTTATTTCACAAGATTTTTTGATATAATATTCTTATTATATAAGTTATATATAAGTTTTCATAATGTGAAATCATAATGTGAATTATAATATTTAAAGATCATATGTTAATCAGGAGTACTTGTGTACATATGTTTGTATGTATACTTTACTTTCAAGTGTATTTTTAATTATGTTTATATTAATGAATTTGAATATGCTATAATAGTTGAATTTGTATCATTAGGGATTACCTTTATGTATTCATTTTGTTTATTTCCAAGACTCTTAACGATAAGTATGTCATAACCAGTGATTAATACCTCGATAAGTTGTTTCCTTATCAGCATTATATGATTATTTTCTAATAACAACTACTTAAAAAACACACACACGTAATATAGGCATTGAATTTCATTGGGAAGAAAGTAATGTGAGAAAGCTCAGACTATAAAAATACCCAACATGCAACATGGGTTGTTAATTCAATGATTGGAGAAGTGCACGCACACACACGTGCACACACATACATACACATGCACACACACAGTTTTGAAGATTTTAAAGATTTTAAAGCACAATTTATTCTTATGATTACAGACTTGATTTTAAATGTTTAATTTTTACTACAATTAATACCAACGTCTTATGAACTTAAAAAACATAGCTTTTTTTGATTTTTAATAGGATAAGAATACAAAATCTTGAAGATAGAAGACACAGTATTTTAGGAGAAAAATTCGTTTTTGGGGCTTAACCTCCAAACCCAACTGGAATTAGAATGCCCCTAGTACTTATTTACAGAAAACATGAACTGAGCTGCAGCTTGTACAAATTTAGAAGTGGCAACCCTCAGAATTAACCATAAATAACTCACCAGCCCTGGAGGTTTTGCCTCTTTGCTAAGCTTGCTAGGTGAGTTTGCTGAAAACAGAGCATTAACAGATACTCAATTAGGATTCCCATAGGTTGCCAAAATATGTTCTTAAGCTGTGGTTTAACATTCTGTGTTTAGATAAATTTAAATTTTTACTTTTTCATAAAGAAGAATAGTTTTATTTGTTTTTTAGTTCATTTGCAGATTATAAAGTCATAGGGGTAGAAGGAAACTTTCCTTTTTTTTTTCCTCAAAAACCTTCAGCATTGTTCTTAATCTCCTGCATGCTAACTTGAGGCAAGAGAATGTTGTGGGCCAAACTGTGTCCCCCACCTCACAAATTCATATATTGATGTCCTATCCCTCTGTACCTCAGAATGTAGCCATATTTGGACATAAAGTCTTTAAAGAGATATTTAAGTTAAAATGAGGTCTTCAGAATGGACCCTAACCCAGTCTGACTGGGGTCCTTGTGAGAAGAGGAAATTTAGGCACTAGACATGCCCATGTACAGAGGGAAGATCATGGAAGGACACAGCAAGAAGCCTGCAAGCCAAGGAGAGAGGCCAGACCTCCTGGAACCTTGATCATGGACTTCCAGCTTGCATAATGAGGAGCAAATACATTTCCATTGTTTAAGTCATCCAGTCTGTGGCATGTTGTTATGGCAACCCTCAAAGACTAACACACAAGGTAGTCATTCCTTTTCTTCAGTCTCTACAAAAATAAATGGAAACCACTGACCTTAGAAGACTGGTCAGGGCAAGAATGTATCTTCCAAACTCTTGACTAAAAATCGACTAGAAAAACACACACGCTTGCTACAGGAATCCTTGATTTTTTCTGAGACTGCAAAAGGCATCTGGGTATCTTTTGTATGTGAGCCTTGCACTGTTTTTCTCCCTTTGCTATATAAGGTGTATCATGACCTGACAATGTAGACGGTTTTAAAAACAATTCTGAGTCTTAGAAAATAAATTTAGAATGAATAAAAAGTAGGTAATAAATAGAGTTCATGTTTTATTTTTCATTCCATTTCACAATGCAAATTTTTGGGAAAATGGATAACTTACTAAAAAATAGAGTACATTTTTTCCTTCACAACTCTACTCAAGCCACCGGTATGTTATTCTCATTTGTTAAAGATCCTTTGTCTGTGTTTGTGTTGTTATTAGTAACAGTTGTGGGGGCTACAGTTGGGGAAAGATACTGCCATGCCCCTGAGCTGTATTTAATTGACTCCATAAAAATCAACAAAGACACAAAAGCACTAATTCTGGAAATTAGTAAACTGGGAATTAAGTAACCTTTAAAAAATGGACCAATAAAAGCCTACTAAGATGTTGTGCTTCTTCATGCATCTAATTTTCTTTGCAAATATTTTATGAGATTAGAACTATTTCTTTTTTGTATATTAAAACTGTATTTCATGGTGTAGGTGTTCTTCATCTAGCTCCTCCTATAGCAATCTCTTTTGTTCCCTGCTATCTTTTCTCTTTGATTCCCAGCAATAATGTTAAAAATAAACAAACTCATTAGAAATTATAGAGCTGTCATAGATATTTGCAAGACAAAGGTGGGAGATGATTTTTTCCCCTTTAAAGATTCCAAAGGATGTTTATAAAGTTAATTACCAAAAAACAATTCCAGGAAAACATATAAAAGAGGACCTAAATTTCCCATTTGTTTCCTTGACTTGTATTTAAAACTGTTTCCAATCCTGTTTGCACTTTCTTTTTCAGATCTGCATTTTCAACTTACTCTTGACCACCACATGTACTTAGATGTTCCAAAAGGCAGTGTGTTCAAAATCAAATTCAGCCTACTCCCCAGCCTGCTCTTCAACAGACTCCCCCGTCTCCATGACTGCTGCCACCTTCCACCCTCTGACTCAAGCTCTTGGAGCAGCATACTGGGTTCTCCCTCTAGACATCTCCCATCTCTCACCATCCTACCCGCATGGCTTCCGTGTCTATCGTCATTACTTCTTTCCAAAGGAGAGCCAGTATATGCCCCCAACCAGGTTTGCTGCAGTAGCTAACCTTGGCCCATGCTCTCCAATCCTCTCTCCACATTGCTCCCAGTCTGTTTCTGTAATATAAATCTGAGTATATTGAAAATCACCTGATGGCTACCAACTGCTCTTGGCAATGCCTACCTCCTTACCCTGATTTCTAGACAACTTTCTGTTCCAAGAAATGCCCTTATTCCTTTTCAAGGGACTAAATATAATACCCTTCTCCTTGATATTCTCACCTGGATTCCTATGGGCACTTCATATTTCCACTTATATGTCATTTCTTCTGAGAGACCTCCCCACCTGCTCTCAGGCTCAATTAGGGGCTATTCCCACATGTTGTCACAAAGATGCATATTTACCCTGTCTTAGCATGCTACACTCTGCATTGCAAATGTCTGTTAATTTGATGGTGTCCTCCACGGGTCTGAAAGTACCGGAAGAGACACAGGCAATCATCTTTATGTTGCTTGTCACTATGTGTGCATAGAGCCTGGTTCATAACAGATAATGACCAAGTATTTATTAAATGAACAGGAAAATAGTAATTAGCAAACAAAGATCATGCTACTTCTAATGAACCTCTTCTTTTGTCTTTTTGTTAGTCGTCTACCAGATGACTCTAAGGTGTGATGCACTTTTCCCTATGGTTTCTAATTACTCAAGAGAAGTTTAACCTTTTCTCGAGGCCACATATATAGAACTTGAAGGATGTTTTAAATTTCTTGAAATGATCGGGTGAATGTTGAAAAATGAATCATGGAGTCATGTCTTCAAATTCTTAGTAAATGCGCCAGGCGCGGTGGCTCATGCCTATCATCTTAGCACTTTGGAAGGCGAGGTGGTCGGATCACCTGAGGTCAGGAGTTTGAGACCAGCCTGGCCAACATGACGAAACCCTGTCTCTACTAAAAATACGCAAATTAGCCAGGCATGATGGTGGGCACCTGTAATCCCAGCTTCTCAGGAGGCTGAGGCTGGAGAATCGCTTGAACCTGGGAGGCGGAGGTTGCAGTGAGCCGAGATCGCACCACTGTACTCCAGTCTGGGCAACAAGAGTGAGTCTCAGTCTCAAAGGAAAAAAAAAATTCTTAGCAAATAATGGGTAGAAGATTGCTGACCTTAGTGAAGGATTTTACACGGGGAGAGTTGAGGTATATACCTCTCATTTTTCTGTCTAGGTACTGGTGAGACTGCGCCAGAGAAGTAGGAAGTTAGCATTTGACCAAATGATCAAGTTGAAGGGAAGCATTAGTTTATTGTTCTGACATTTATATGTTGGTCCAGTTATTTCAGGACAGCCCTTGCACATTGCACAGCTGTGTCTGAGCAGGGGAGAAGTGCTGAGTTAATGACAATAGACAGCACAAGGCGTTCTACCACAGACCACACCTAATTCTTCCACGCTAATTAAATATTTAAGAACAGATTGGTTCCGTATTTAAAGACACCATAAACCATGTCAGTATAAACTACAAGATCTTTAAAATCAGACATTTCCAAGACTTTAAGCTAATCCTTCACCATTAGAATAATAAAAATAAGCTAATTTTCTAAACAACTGAGATCTGTTCTTTTTCTTTCAGGCTTTATTCCCTAAGGACACGGTGGATGTTTTGTGTGGCCCAAGAAAAGCAGATGCTGGAAAAAAGCACCAGAAACTGCCCTTTGAAGTTTGCTACCAAGATCTAATGTCTTGACAGACCAAATGCGTATTTGGTGCCTACTGAGAAACCTTTACTCCTTTTGCTCTTCCTCAAATCAATGAAGGACAAATTGACTTCTCTGAAAAAGGTTCGGCATTTTGGGAATTTTCCCTACTTTGTGTAATTTTTTTATTCTGTAGAGCTGGCCCAGACAGCCCTACAAATATCACAGACCTACATCTTGGAACGCAGGCCTGTATAGGTGACATAATTCATCCACTACACAAATCATGATTCATTCAGCATTTCCATATTATCTTGATTTGTCATATTTTAAAAATACATATACACACAAGTTTTACTATTTGATTTCAAAATACCTGGAGAAAAGCACACTGATGAAAACATTGTCCCTCTTTTAAAAAATTACTCTATTAAAGTTATCACCAAGGCATGGTCAGAACATTGGAGGTGGTGAAGCTTGAGAGATGGTCTTTATTCTTGTTCTCCAGTAAAACGATTTCTTTCTTTTTAAAAAATATTTTTATTTTATTATTTTTTTCAACTTTTATTTTAGCTTGAGGGGGTATATGTGCAGGTTTGTTACCTGGGCATATTACATGATGCTGAGGTTTGGGATATGAATGATCCCATCACTGAACAGAGTACACAATAGTTTTTCAACCCTTGCCCCGCTCCCTCCCTCTCCCATCTGGTAGTCTCCACTTAAAAGTGAGAACATGTGGTATTTGATTTTCTATTCCTGTGTTAATTCACTGAGGATAATGGCCTCCAGCACAATTTCTTTATCCAGTCCACCGTTAACGGGTTGATTCCATGTCTTTGCTATTGTGAATAGCGCTGTGATGAACCTACATGTGTTTTCTCAGTAGAGAGATTGGTTTTCTTTTCTTTTGGATATGTACACCCAATAATGGCATTGCAGGGTCAAATGGTAGCTCTGTTTTAAGTTCTTTGAGAAATCTCCAAACTGCTTTCTACAGAGGCTGAATGAATTTACATTTTCACTAACAGAGTATAAGTTTTCCTTTTCCTTTGCAGCCTCACCAGCACCTGTTGTTTTTTTGACATTTTAACCATAGCCATCCTGACTCTTGTGAGATGGTATCTCATTGTGGTTTTAATTTGCATTTCACTGTTATTAGTGATGTGGAACTTTTTTTTATGTGTTTGTTAGCCACTTATATGTCTTCTTTTGAGAAGTGTCTGTTCATGTCTTTTGCCCACTTTTTAATGGGGTTATTTAGTTTTTGTTTGTTCAATTGTTTGAGTTCCTTATAGATTCTGTATATTAGACTTTTGTTGGATGCATACTCTGTGAATATGTAAATGGATCTATTTCTAAGATCATTACAAAATTCAATTCAAGATTACTGTGATCTTCACCTCAGCAGGAAGAATGGATTAGTTTAAACCTCCGAAGAACCAGAGACAGTCATCTCTAGAGGACATGCATTTCAAATTCACTTAAAGCCAACCCTTACTAACATCTTGAAATACTCTTATACGATAAATGGCTGCCTATTTCGTCTGTGATTCTGAAAATGCACAGGTTGGGTACAGGACAGTCACAGATGGACTAGTTATTTCACTCATTTAGTTTCCCTTATGCTTAAATGGTCTCTTTGGCAATCCAACTACGTCCCTTAGCAAAAGGCTTGTGTGTACTCCTCTCTAACTTAAACACATTGTAGAGTATGCTGTGGATTAAGGCAGTGGTTCTTCACCTTTTAAATAAAATTGCAGTCTACATCGGTGATGAAGAATAAAGGAAGTCAGAGGTTCTAATCCATCTCTCTGATTCATTCTGCCTTTCCAGTTGAAAAAGAACCCAGTGACAACTAAGAAGAAAAAAATAAACAATTTGCACTTTGAGCTTATACACACATTGTGCTATAAAGAAGCATCCTAGAAAACAAAAATCAATATATTAATTTTATCACACGTATATTGATGGCATGTAACCACTTAATCTTCACAGATTCAGTTAGTACATCTCATCAGTGAGTTTCATGTTACTAGCCATTTGGTAGAAGTGGGCTGTAGTGGTAGTATGGGGACTGTACACATCTTTAATATGGATGATATGGATGATTCCTATTTAAACCTTAATATGCACATATCATAATGACTAGTTATGTGAAAGATATAGAACTTGGGGATAAGTGGTAATAAAAATAAAACTAAAAATTAAATTAAATTTAAAAATGAAACATATAAACTTGAAATACTATTAATGCTAATACTCATCAACCAGATATCCAAATAATGTTTAACCTAATGACCCTCAATAAATGACCAAATAATTCTCAACAAATTAAATAAAAAATGATAAAGCTAAAGTAACATTCATTTATAATTTAAAGCCAGAAAACGCAACACTTAAAAACCAAAAATCAACTACTTGTTCATGTTCATAGAAGTAGCTTTCTAGTACTGCCAAGCATTGCATTAAATATGGAATATCTTCTTATGGAATATCTTCTTCCTTAAATATTAACAATGTGCTAAGTTTAGTTGATGAGCCTCAAATATTGATAATCTATAATCGTTCATCTTCTATTTAACTAGCAAAAATCTTTGGCCCTCCCTAAAAGTGAATGTATATATATATATTGTACATAAAATGTACATCATTGGCTATAAATAAAAGGAAGAATGTGTGCGTTTGGAGCAGTTAGAGACCCATCAGGAGGAACCTCCCAGAAGCACCTAGGGATGTGGACCATTCTGGAAAACCCAAGTGTCATGCCCAGGAGACTGCTTCACCCACTTATTCCACGAATGGAGAGATATAAACCTCTAAGAACTAGAGAAACTCCTGATGGAGCATAGTAGACTGTCCTTGAAGTACTGGGATGCTACTGAGAGGTTCCAGTCTTGCATCAGCTTTGAACAAAATGGTCTCTAAGGCTCCTGCTGACCTGAAAGTCACCATTTATGACTGATGAGGAGATATTTCTTCTCAGAGTTTTAGCTCTAAGTCGTATTTCAAAAGTTGTACTCTTGATGTTCTAAGACAGATACCACTAATACAACTTGTTAGTTTCTAGACTGTGTCTCTGAACTGTTACTCTATGCCATTGTGGGTGATGTGTTTTTATATTAATGTGTTTTAATAGATTAGAAAATAAGTAAATGCTATTCTCAAACCTTTTCGAAGTGACTCTCCATTCTTAGTCAATACTCCTCAAAACTCTTTAAGAAAACACTTGAAGATACTTTAATTTTTTGTTTTATCATAAAACAAAATCTGGTCAAAGAGTTCGACAACGCTATTGTGGTATTCCTGTTTAGGTATCCAGATTTTCTTAAAGATCAAGCTCGTGTGCTTGAACAACTACCAAACTAGTCTTCTCCCATACTAAAAACTTTTAATCCCTTTCATTGTTTCTCTGTAAACAAGCATGTTTGGATTCAAGGATTTGTCACCAACGTAACCTCATTTATCTTAGCACAGGTGGTGAAAAATAGGCTACTTCATAAGGAGCTCTGTGACTTCCTGAATATTCTCTTTTCCAAGACAGAGTGACCCCGGGAGCCTGAGGAGAGAAGGCGAGGCATGCTGAGGTGATCCTACATCCTGCACAGCCCACAGGGCTCCCATGCTCCGGCAATCACGATGGATTTTTAAACAGAGACTCTGACTTCATCTTGATCTACAAGGCAATTTCTAAATTTAATGATATCCAAAATCTTCCCAGCTGTATCTCTGCCCTTGGGTCTGTGAAATTCCATGCAAAAAGTGTTCAGAAAGCACTCCATTCAGTGAAAGATCTGGGGAGTTTTGGAAATACTCAAACAAAATCTGTTTAATTTATATAAACCTTCAGTGAGAAAACCATTAAGAATGGAAGTTTAGAAATAAAAATTTTCCACATTATTTCACAGGTTCTGTTTCCTTACTGGATGTTGCCTGTTGCTTTTATAAATAATATTCCCTCCAGCTGGCACGCTTAAACAGGATCCATTCAAATGGATTTCATGGGACATTGAGCAATTCCGGTACCTTTCTCAATCAAAACTAAAGGTTGTATTATACCCTCAATCCTTTTTCTTTCCTTTCTAATGGCTAAGAAAGAAGTTGTTGATATTATTGTTAGTGTCTCAAGGAAACCTTAGCACAGCTGCTAATTGTTTTCTTAAGGGAAGCACATCTTTTAACCTTCATCTTGTCCTTGAAGATAGGCTCCTTTAGGCCTAATATTTCCCTAAGGACAAGGAGTAGTAATAGAAGTTTTTGGCCTTTCATTAGTTTGCTCTCATTTCTTTCCTGAGTGTGCTTAATGGTTAGAAACCTTGCTATTGGGTGGAGGTGCACACACAGCTGATGTGGCCCCTGGTTGGTCTGTTGTGCTAGGTGACATGAGGACTGCACGTTTTGGAAATGCCCATGATTTCTATCAGCAAAGAAAAAATTGGTCAGTTGGTAACTAATGGTCCAATCAATAAGATTCTTTTGTGTAGGCACAGCTGGGACAGAAAGCCTTTCACCAATTTTAATAACACTTCTGAAACACGATTGTAGAGAGGCACTAAGGAAAATCGTTTGACCTCTTTGCGGCCCACAAAAAGGACTCTCAGGGTGACCCTACGATGACTCTGGAGGTCAGAGAGGGAATGAAGCTTTGAGGACAACTCTTTCCAATGAGAACAGTCCCACTTGTTCAGTGGTTTTTTAGATATAAGGCAGAAACTCCAACAAGGCTTGAAAATAGAAATTTATTGGCTGGTACAAGGGAAAGCTGGCCTAGTAGAGTTTAACAACCTTTAATTCATAGGTGGAGAAAGGGTAGTTCACTAATAAAATAGTCTTCAGTGTGGGAAATTGAATACGTAAAATCAGTGGGGAGAGAAGAACATGTTAAGAATCTATTAAAATGTGACACCCAATCATGTGGCATCATGGAGACTTCTGGATGATCCCAAGGGCAAATGGATCAACCTGGAACTCAACAATCAAAGGCAGAGGGATTCTCTCTGTTCCAAGACCTGGGCAGATGGTAGAGGAAAGAGGTGCGGTTGTAAACAGCTCCAGGCTCTGTCAACATTACCTGTGCCCACAGATTTGAAAAGACGGACTTTACCCATACAAAGTGTGGGAGAGACACCTGTACAGTGAGATTACTGTTGCTGCACTATTGCTGTCAGGAAGTACTCAGAGGAGAAGAACAAATCAACAAAACCCTATGAGAGATGCTTTGTGGGGGTAGCGTTTTGCCTGGGTTGCCCTTTTGCAATGCAGAGCTGATAGGCAGGGTTATCTTCATCAGAGTAATGTGGTGTTTTTCCGGATTTGGGGCACTTCTTGAGGAGCGTTGAGAGGGCCCTGGTTCTTTCTCTCCCTGGAAACCTTGTCTTAAGGCCTGGAACCACAAGAAGATATCCAGCCTACAAGGTAGACATGGTCTTCCCCTGAAGCTGGATGTCACTCACTGGGCCTCAGAGGTCTGGGGACTTGGGCAGAGCCTCCAACCCTGCAGCAAGAGCACTTCATGCTTGAGGGCCATTTTATCTGTTATCCTTTGGAAATCATAGCCTGCAGAGACCTGTGCCCTGAAATCTTTCCTAAGTCCCCCAAAGGAACGATCTTTGTCCTTCCTGGAGCCTCTGAGGGAGCGTCCTTCCACAGTTGCTCCTAGAGCTCTCTTCCTGACTCCCTGCACATCCTGCTCTGACATGCACTCACCAGTGAGGCCTTCCTGACCACGTGGAAAAGAACTGTACACCCTCTCCCAGAACCCCTCCCCCTTTTCATAGTCTGTTTTTCTTTTTAGCCTTTCAACCATCTGATATTTCCTGTAATTACTAGTTTATTTGCTTATTGTCTTTTTTTTTTTTTACCCCACTAGGACATAAGTTCCTTGAGGATAGAGATTTAGTCTATTTTGCTTACTGCTATGTCCCACCATAGGCATCCTGTAAATATTTTAGAAAGGAATGAATGAGGTTTTAAGCAATGCTGTTAACTGTTTCTAATTTCTCTGTTTCCTAAGACCCATGGGCAGATGGAATCCCAAAAGTGATGATAGATAGAAAAGGTTTTCTTCAGAGGACACAGCCTAAAAGCAGCCACAGTCCTGAGCCTCAGCAGTTTATGAAGGGACAATGTGAAAGGCCCTTCACTCTGAGAAGGGCAAACAGTTTTCAGTGTTTTCTGATTACGTGTCTAAGGCAGGAATCTACCAAGCCCAGAATGCTGTCCCTGGAGTTGCAGTGGGAAGTTCCTGTTTCTTAGGCAAAAAGCATAAAGACAACTGATTAAAGGTAGCCTAGGAAAATGCCAGAGTTCAGTAGTTACTAACCTGTGTATAAATTTTAATTTATTTAAATCTTCCCGTTATTGTCCCTTGATTTAACATTTTGAGCCAATAGAGCTTGTGAGATATTTACAGTTAACTTCGTAATTCAGTTGTATGGAAAGATTCATAGTTGGCTGGATGTTATGTTAGCCCTTCTGTTCCACACTTTCTGGGTACTACCTTCTAACTCAGGGTCTTTATGGCAGTTATAGTTATTCTGCCGTGGAAGAAATAGTCACCTACTAGGAAAGGGTCTTCAAACATCAATGGGTCTAAGGACCACCTGAGGAGGTACTTGATCTCCCAGGTTCTCTCTTTTTCTATAACTCTGAATTCCAGATGCCAGGGACTGTAGGTTCTGAGCTGGGCTTTAAGACTTCCTGCAGGATGCCTGGGCAAACTCTTAACTTCAACTTTAGTAAAATGGAGATAGGCTCATAAAGTCCACAAAAGCCTAGTTACCCCGTACCAGATTGGGAGCTACATTAAAGATCCCTAAAGTATTTAAAAGGGACTCATGGGATCCTTAGAAAGTTGAATTCTCCAATCTCTTGTCAACTTTGGATCAAGGCAGAGGGCTGAGGTGACTTTTTGAATTTCCTGAAAAAGAGGCTGTCCCCGAGATGAGTTTCTCCACCAACCACAGAATACTTTGTATAAATTATAGCACCTTCTATTGTTGACAACATGACTTCTGTCAGTGGCAACCTGAAGCCAGTTCTTTTAGATTTGTGAAAGCTAGTTGTTAAAATTTCAGGAAATTGTGAACTGGTCGATCTAACATCGGTAGCTCAAAAAGGACCATGTCAAAAGGATGCATTTAAACCACAGAAATAAGCAAAAACTATAAATCAGCCACCCTTCCACCAGAGCTAGTTGCTAAACATTTACCAGCGCACCACTAGTCGTTAGTCATTACTCAATGTTACTATGAACGCTGCTTGCCTGAGCTTCCAGTGTGTGTGTATATGTGTGTGTGTACATGTAATATTTGGATACTATAGGGATGGGAGGGAAAAAAGGATGTTTGAAAAGGACTAACCAGATGGAGACCAGAGAGCATGGGAAGATGGAAAGTAAGATCTCAAACTTAATGAGATGTTTTTATATTAAAATATACTTAGATTAAATTAGTCCTTGGTAGACATTTCACTAGTTTAAGATTATATCATTTAAAGTCATGTGATAAATATGTCTATGACTAACTAATAAAGGAAACAGATGATACATATATTTGAAAAGTAATACATATAGAAGATCACATTTTTGTAAAAATAAAAAATCAACTTAAAAGAAATAACGTGCATATATGTGTTTTTCTATGTTGTAGTGTATAGAAAGTATGTGTTGTTAACATGGGGAGTGAGAAAGTAGGAAGAAGGAAGACATTTTAAAATTTGTTTATTTATTTATTTATTAAATATATTTTTTGAGATGGAGTCTCACTCTGTCACCCAGGCAGGAGTGCAGTAGTATGATTTCAGCTCACCTCAACCTCCGCATCCTGGGTTCAAGCGATTCTCCTGCCTCAGCCTTCCCAAGTAGCTGGGATTACCGGCATGTGCCACCATGCCCGGTTAATTTTGTATTTTTAGTAGAGGCTAGGTTTCTCCATGTTGGTTAGGCTGATCTGGAACTCCTGACCCCAGGTGATCCACCCTCCTGGGCCTCCGAAAGTGCTGGGATTACAGGCGTCAGCCACCACACCCAGCCGACATATTAAAATTTATATGCCTTTATATTATTGACTTTCTGGCCAAATATTCATTGGCTGTATTTTGTGGTTGCAGAGCAAAGACTGAGTAAAATTGTTTTAAAGAATAACCTATTTAGAAATGTAATAAGGATGGCCGGGCGCGGTGGCTCAAGCCTGTAATCCCAGCACTTTGGGAGGCCGAGGCGGACGGATCACGAGGTCAGGAGATCGAGACCATCCTGGCTAACACGGTGAAACTCCGTCTCTACTAAAATACAAAAAATTAGCCGGGCGCGGTGGCGGGCGCCTGTAGTCCCAGCTACTCGGGAGGCTGAGGCAGGAGAATGGTGTGAACCCGGGAGGCGGAGCTTGCAGTGAGCCGAGATGGCACCACCCACCGCACTCCAGCCTGGGCGACAGAGTGAGACTCCGTCTCAAAAAAAAAAAAAAAAGAAATGTAATAAGAATGAAATGTCACAGATGTACAGAAAAAGTTCTAAGGGAAATTATCTTCATTCAGTCTCACACACAAAATTCACAGCATTATCTGCTCAAAATAAGAACATTTTAAAATAAAACAATCAGTAAGAGTATGAAGATGAAATACTAAGGTTAAGTTTCAATATTAGAGATGTATGTGTGTGACAGAGTCTGCGTGCGTGCATGCTTTAAAATGCTTTGTGAAAACAAACAAGGATAAATATATCATTGAGAATGGAAACTAACGCTGCCTGTGCAAGTGCAAGCACCTTATAGACCATGGACTATTCATTTGTGCAGAGGAGCAGGAGTCTAAACCTCTTTCTGCCGAAAGTATGACAAAGATGATTCCCTAACCTTCGACCTGCTGTTGAATCTCCCTGTAAATCGTTTGATAGGGATTGTGGTGGCGGTCTAAGGAAAGAGCAAACTTCTTCATGAAAGGATTTCAGAATCTATGATGCAATCTATATAATAAATTCATTTTAGAAGTAAAGACATCTGAAAAGAAACAACCATCAGAGGGCTTGGCTCCCATGCTAGCCTTCCCTGTGGCATTAAATGTTTGCTAAGTTGTAAGTTTCTTTCATTTTAGGTCTTTAAAGTCACATGATGGAAGTGACCACCCAGACTCAAAAAAGAGAACATATATTATCATATCACTGACTCTACCCTGCCAGATAAGGGCAGCCTCCCTACAATCTCAAATATTCTTGTGGAAATAACATGGTTATTTACCCTACCTGAGAACCGCCTGTATTTGGCATTCTGACTAGGGAGTTAGAATACAGGGTCAGGAACCTAGAGCAGAGTCTGTTGACATCATTATGTGGTGACAGCCCAACCCCCGAAGTTCTTTTGGGGATAAGAAAGAAACAGGCATCTCTTGAGGGAAAGTCATTGTTAGCTCACTTCCTAGTGCTTGCCTTAGTGTGTACCCTCCCTGTTTTCAATGGTGGCTTAATTTAGGGACAATAGAGGGTCTTTATCTGGAACCATGGGCTTCAGCAACGTCTGGAAAAGTGACATTGAAATGGATATAGGTAGACACGTATGAAACAGCTTACAAATAACGAACTCTAGGATCCCTTTGAACAGTTAATAATCTCACAGGAAAAGCCCAGCACTGCTAGGCTTTCTTTTTCTACGAGTCTGTTATGTGGGGTATTAAGGAATTGTTGCTTTTCCTCGAATGAAACAAAGCAAGAAGATGTCATGACCTGAAAGTCCCAGCATTGCCAACTCAAGTTGGTTTCTGAGGAAACTTCCAATGGCTGTAGCCAGCTATAAAATATATCACAAGCCTTTTGGAATTTTCCTAGGGTTAGCTAGTTTCCCCTAGCTAACATCCAGTCTCTTTCAACTCTCCTTGCCTTCGTACAGGCTACTTCCTCTGCCTAGATCACTCCCACTCTCAGCCCCATCTTCCCCTGGACAGTTGCTCTCCTTAATTTAATACTCAGTTCAGGTATCACTGACCTCCAGGAAGGCTTCTCTGAGCTTCTCCACCTGGGGTTAAGGATGGTTCCTCTGAATTCTCATAGTAATTTTTGACAGCCACCATTATTCCACTTGTCATAATGTGCTATAAGACCTATATATGGGGTCTCTATGTAATCTCTCCCTGATAGCAGTGATTACAAACTTTGGTTGCACATTAGAATGACCTGAGGAAATGTTAAAAGTCCCAATGTCTTGTTTGCACTCCAAATCAATAGAATTTTGGATGTCTTGGAGTAGAACCCAGGATTCATTAAAAAAAATGTTTCCCACTTGACTTCAATGGTAACCAAGGTTGAGAACCTCTGCATTAGATGACAAAGTCCTACAGGCTCAGTCTTTGGTATGTCAACCCAATACATAAGACTGTCTGATGTTAAAATTTTGCTAAATTAATGGATTTATATGTTCAAATTCAAGTGTTTTAGACTCTTATCACATGACATTAAGAGGTAGCAATTTATTCAAGAGTGCAAGCAGGTTATAAGCAAAAAAATTGTAAATATCCAGTTGATTAAAAATCACTAAGCCCATTGATTTTAGAGCAGTGATTTGGGAAAACACCATACTGGGTTTTTTTTTCATATACTTTATTCTGAAGACTCTTCTAATAGTAATTTGTACTATTTTTATGGATATTTTCTAAAGTAAGTTCATGAACTTTGAAGAATTGTGGATTTGTATGAATACTTCTACAATGTCATAGCTTAGGAGGTTTATACACATAAGGACTAGATGCAATATTTCTAAAAGTGTGGTTCAGAGATCAGTTGCATCCAAATAAAAATACATGTTTCCAGCCTTCATCCTAGATATGCATTTAGATTCTTTGAGAAATAATCTGTTTTCATTTTTATTTTTTTATTGAGATACAATATCATCCTTTTAAAGTGTACAATTCAGCAATATTAGTATATTCACAAAGTTGTGCAACTATCACTACTATCTACTATCTAATTCCAGAACATTTCATAAACACAAAAATAAATTCATATCCATTCGCAGTCATTCCTTCACTCCTTATCAATCTCACCCCCTCAGGTCAATGGCAACCAGTACCTATTCTGGACATTTTCAATCAGTTGAATCATACAGTATGTGGAGTTTTGTTTTTGGCTTCTTTCACTTAACACAGTATTATCAATGTTCGTCCATGTTGTAGTATGAACCAGAATTCCTTTTTTATGGGTAAATGATATTTCATTAGTTGAATATATTACATTTTTTTTATCCATTCATCAATTGCTGGACATTTGAGTTGTACTAGTTTTTGGCTATTGTAAATAATGCTGCCACAAACATTTTTGTACAAGTTTTTGTGTGGACATATTTCCATTCTCTGCAGTATATACCTAGGAACAGAATTGCTGGGTCATATTTTGACTCTTCTACCTGTGATTTAAATAGGCCTTTCAGGTGAATCTAACACTCACTAAATTTGAACCACTTTATTAGGGTGTCACTATTTCCTCCAAGGCACTGTATCTGCGATCCACCAACTGCCAACGGGTGTGACATTGCACCCGGTAAAAGGTGGAAAAGAAAGCCTGTCACAGCATCCAATCAATTATGATTCATAAATAAAATGTTAACAGTGTGAATAACTAATAATATCACATTATCACCTTTGTTTGACAAATTTAAATCCAGATATACTGAAGGACAAGGTTTAAAGAAACAAATAGCATGGAATAAGTCAATCATTAAGAACTCTAATATTTTTCCAGCCTACGGTTGAACTTGCCTTGATTTTATTTTATCTGAGAACCACAAACTTACTGGGTGTGATGGAAATATACCATTCTTTTTGCCTGCCAACCATCTTTGAACACATATCCTAAGCTTGGTTATTTCCCCACCTTGAGACCTCACTTTCTCAATGCAGAAGACTCCCTTGCATCTTTAGTGCAGGCTTGAAACATTTATGCCAGAATTCAGATAAGAATAGCTGCTATGTACTCTCTGTTCACAGCAGATACACCCTGTTTAGAAGCAAAAGTTCTAGTGGAGGCTTCCAGTGCCCAGAGCCAGAGGTACCAGCTAGAACTATACAGCAGTGGGAGGCTACCTGGGAAAGTTCTGTGGTGCGATTTGACCATTGTTTCAGCTTCCATTTCCAAGTCTGGTCCTCTGGCTCTCCTGGAGAGTGAGAGTTAGCCATGGCCTTCACTTAATACCTATTCTGCTTAAATTGGTATTTCTGTAAAACAAGAACATAACTGATATCACAGGACTCTACCTTAGAAGCCCCACTAAAGCTAAACTTTAAGTACAAGCTTATCCCAAATTTGCTTATTAGCTTTAGGGTCCTAGCAAATCTCTGTCTGCCTCGTTTGCAGAAAATCCCCCCTTTTCTTGGCTCAATGGAGCAAATTCCCTTTAAAAAGCTTTACTGATGCAATTTGAACCCTTTGTAATGTTTAATGCTAATTATAAGATATTTATCCACACAACAGTATGTTGATTTCTAAGTCACTCTCTCCAGAACATTAACTCTGAATCATGATTTCTTTGCCAAATCCATCATAATCCCCTCCCCACCTCATCACCTTTCTCTAACACATATTAATGTACCTCACCTTCTTTAAAGTACATTGTCTAATAGCTTTATCTAACCAACGATGGATGAAAACTTTTAGAGACAAAATATGGATCTGTGATTTTTGTACTTTCTATATATATACTGTATATTTAATAACACCTGGTCCCAAATATAGTCAATCATTGAATTTGACAAATTCTCTTTCTTGTATATCTCTCGTTTTTTATTTTTATTTTTATTTTTTTGAGACGGAGTCTCGCTCTGTCGTCCAGGCTGGAGTGCAGTGGTGCGACCTCGGCTCACTGCAAGCTCTGCCTCCCGGATTCACGTCATTCTCCTGCCTCAGCTTCCCAAGTAGCTGGGACTACAGATGCCTGCCACCACGCCTGGGTAATTTATTGTACTTTTAATAGAGATGGGGTTTCACGGTGTTAGCCAGAATGGTCTCGATCTCCTGACCTCGTGACCCGCTCGTCTTGGCCTCCCAAAGTGCTGGGATTACAGGCGTGAGCCACCGCGCCCGGCTGGTACATCTCTCTTTAAAGAAACTCCTTAGACTCTTGTGGGCAACCTGGAAGGCTTAAGAGAAGATTGTTTCTGTGAAGCTGAAGGTAGAGTCCATGCAGCAACTCTGTGAATTTATAGAAACCATGTAAAACCTGATTTTCCCCACCCGCTATCATCCCCAAATGTGCCACTGGACAGACCCAGCCTCAAGATTCCAGGTTTTGAGTCTCTTTGATCACTTGCTTCTAAATGAAATCCAGCAAGAGAGAAGCAGGATTTTACTTGCTGTTCTGACATTTCACCGTCTTCCTCAGATTTAGTTTGCTCTGATAGTGGGAGTCAACAGAAAATGGCACACAAATATCCATCGACTCTTTCTAAAATATGGTAAAGTTGATGTGTACAATAGCTCCCAGGTCACACAGCCTATAAATACACCGCATAGATCTGAAAATATGCTCCTGAACCTACAGTTTCAGAGAGAGAAACACCAGCCTAGAGTCTTACTACTGAGAATTTTTAAAGCTACACATGGTCATTGCTAAAAGAGAGAGATCCTTCTGTCATAATATTTATTCATGAGAGGTGCAAAGAATTATATTTTGAGGCTAGAAATTTTCCCAACACACGCTGTCTTGACAATAAAAATAAACAAAAACTCATCCGTGAAAACAAATTAAAATATATTTTTAAAAATTTGCTGTACTGAAGATGTTGAAAACAACTGTTTACCATCAACAATGTTTAAGACAACACAGGTTCGTAGGACATGAATGGGAGAACAGTGGGAGCTGCACAGCTAGAATTTCATTGGCACAAATTTCCAAACATGTCAGACTTGAAACTGACCAGCAAGGATTGCTTTACTGGGAAGTCATTCTAAAGTCTAAATTCTTATTCTTAGATCCAGGGCTGAAAGGCAAAGTAAATTCCTCAGGCAACACAATTTTGGAGAAGTCACGGAACGATCTCCCGAAATGTTACTGAGTCTTTTCCCAACTAAGCTTTTAACTATTCCAATTAACTAAAAACTAGATATTTATGGGCATTAAACATGCTACTGTTTAGGCTACAATCTCAATCCTCCGTTTCCATTCAGTTAAGCTTTTATCCACAACGATGACTTTAACTCAAAATGGTAGCCTTGTAAGGGTTACCACGGCAGAGCTTTTTGGTTACTTTGGTTACCTCCTGAGCTCCACACTCCGGAGAATGTGTGTTTTGTGCCTGGAAGAGCATTGAGGGGGAAACATTCCTATGGGCTCAAACTGGACATAACTTGTTTTTAATGCTTAATGCAAACATTTAGTTGTATTCTCGTTAGCAATTCCACAAAGAAGAATAACGCCTCCTATTCTGATCTCCACTTATTCCCTCTGCTGAACTTCCAGTCTCACTATTCACCTTGTTCCTGCTTCCACTCCCGCCCTACTGCCCTCTGCATTCTCCCCTACTCCTGAAGCAGCCTCCCTGTTTGATCCTCCAAACCTCCTCTTGCTTTTCGTCTCAATCCTTCCTCTAAACCAGTTCTTCTGTGAGGGAGACAATAGCAATTCACAACCAAGGCTCCCTGCACCCACTAAGCCTGACAGATGAGAAACTGGCTTGTTAGGATCAGTAAAATAGTTGAAGAATGAATAATTAATAACTATTTATTTTGATTTTGCATTCCTTTGTCCCTTCTTGGATTTTGTGATTTACTGGTATCCTTTCTATGAGAAACTCAGGCCCTTCTTAGTTCCTAAAACACAATATTGTCATGAGTTTTTAATGGAAAAAGTTGAAGAGGTGTAGAGTTACTATTTTAGTTTTTCTTTGTTTTTAGGATGATTCATATTTAAACCATTTGTGGACTCTGACCTGGCTATCCTTCTTGCAGAAATCACACCTGCTTGAACAAGTCTGTCTGAATCATTTTTTAAAATATGGTCACTAATTATTGTTAAAGATTCTGAGACTATGACAAAACTTTTCAGTCATAAAGTCTCAAGCAAACTCTTCCAGGTCCCTTTTTACTCTCTGTAGCCTCCCAACGGGATTTATGTCAGCCCTCAGTAAATGGCACATAAAAGAATGGGAAGAGATTGGGCAAAACATTGAATTATTTGTATTTGAAACACTACAAATGGTAAACATCTGCACATAAGCAGTTACTTAAATAAAATTTAAAATTAGAAACAACTTCCTTTTTTTATTTTGCGAGAGAGGGGATTGATATCCTCAATGATTTTTAGGAAACTATACAAAAATTTACTTGTTTAAATTTTCAAAAATTCATTCAATTTGCTTGAGGGTGTTTTTCATTCAATTTTTTCATTCAATTTGCTTGAGGGTGCTTCTAGAGGAATTCCTGACAAGAGAATTTGAGAGTGGAAAGGCTAAAGCAGAAAAAGAACAAAGTAATAAAATAGGGACCGTTTAAGTCCCATCCTTGGCCCCCGCAATCAGGAAGGTGAAGAGTAACATCAAAAGGGTCTCATGGAAAGGTGTGTGCCATCAGGCCTTTCTCTGCTCTGCATGGGCTCCCACTCTAAAGGGACACAAATGTCTCCAGGAACATGCATCCAAAAATGGATGTCAAAGAAACCGGTAAAATCAGCTGCACTTGATTTAGCACTGAGCACAGGAAATATGTGTCATAAAAATTCCCAGTTGGGGCATTTGGTTATGGGTTCAAGCAAGAGTTAGAGATAAACAGGTAGAAGGACATTCTCCAGGAAGCTGAGAAAGTAAAGGTTAGGGCAGCAAAGCTGGAGGAAAAAGAGTGTGGTCAGAATTGCCTTGAAACATCAAAGATTGTCTTTTTCAGTTGCAAAAGTCGTAGGCAGTAATTTTCCATTCCCCATGGCATTGGCCTCTGCCTAAAGCAACCACTGTGTTCTCACTCAAGTGAAGGTGAGCAGAAACGCCCCATACTAATTCCTCCTTTGGCAGAAACAGAACACTCCTACATGCTCTCCTCGTGCCCAGAACGAATGAGTGAGTAATTCC
Source organism: Mandrillus leucophaeus (assembly GCF_000951045.1). Taxonomy (NCBI): domain Eukaryota; kingdom Metazoa; phylum Chordata; class Mammalia; order Primates; family Cercopithecidae; genus Mandrillus; species Mandrillus leucophaeus. The sequence goes on from NW_012102266.1 coordinate 2,546,928, forward strand.
TTGGGCTCAACAGGGACATGTATTTTTTTGAAGACAGTGAAATAATTAAGAGTTAAAATCAATAAAATGGAATTTGGTACCAAAAAAATATGCTTTTAAACAGTTGGATAAATATTAAAGCATATATAGCAAATGAGGGTCAGGACAAGGCAAAAATAGCAGCAGCACCGATGCACTGATAATCATCATCCACATTAATGAGGGCTAGCTATACCCCAGGACCACTTTCAGCTCGTCACCTGTGTCATCTCATTTAATTCTCACAATAATTCTGTTGAGGTAGGTTCTACCATTATTCCATTTTACAGATAGTCATGCTGCTGAATATTCAGAGCATTATCTCACAAAGAATGTGGTTAAAACTTACCACTGAGCAAAACGTGGAAATGTTTTGTTGTTTATTTTTTTTTTGTTTTATTGTTTAGCAAGCACTTACATAAGATTGACTGTGTTGTAGGTACCGTCTAAGGACTTTATAAAAATTAACACATTTAATCCTCCTGACAAATCTGTGAGCTAGATACATTTAGTATTCCCATTTTGCAGTTGTGGAAATAAAGCCTCAGAGGGATCAAGCAATCTACTCACAGACACCAGCTAGTAGCTGGTAGAGCTGGGCTCTAAACCCAAGCAGTCTGTCTTGAATGTTCAGAGGAGAAAATGTTCTACACATGCAGTTTATACTCAAGAATTTCTTAAATATTTAGTCAACTTATCCAATTTACTGGGGCAAGGAGCAGTGTGTATGGAGGGGGTAGATAGTGTGAGGAGAGGCTGGGGAGAGGAGAGACAGGCATTTATCGAGTCTCCCTTTTCTTTTCAGACCTTGCCCATGACTCTATCATGTATCATGATTATTGGTGTAAGTACTCATATTTCCTCTTATGCATGTTACCACCTGGTAAATCTGATGATAATAAACTTATCACTGGGTAGTAAATGATATCTAACAGGTGAAAGAATAGGCAAAGTCCATTTCAGTGCTAATAACTAATGCTTACAGCTTTGATTTTATTTTACCTAATAATTTTAATATTTCTTCACATTTGAGAACAAAATAAATTAAAATATATCAAATTTTGACTCAACTATCTAAGCACGTATTTCTGTCTAAGCATTTCTGTTTAAACCTTCCTATCTAAACATTACTAAGTATACAACCCTCTTTAAAAAATCCCTTAAGTTTCAAATAAGTTCAGACTAAAAACATTAACTTCTTCATAAAGAAGAATTGCTGCTACTATATTACTGGCACTACCCCCAACTCCCATGCAAGGAGAGGAAATTAACTTTTGTGGTAGAGTTTGAGCATCTGGAAAGCCTTTGGTTGGGAAACCTGGTCTCATTAATAAAACAACCTGAAAATGCCCCAACAAGGGAGGTAATGGAGATTGGTACTTTGAAAAGGAAAAGGAAGTAGAAAAACCTAAGGGGAGGAAGTTGCTTCAGAATTTAGAGCAGATTAAATATTGGGGGTTCTTAAGACAGCAGAGAGTGTACTCCACTTGTATACAGGTCCTTTGGGTAATAAGACCTGAAATAGGCAGTGATATGAAGAGAGGCCTGATGCTGAGTGTTGTATATAGACAAGGAGCTGCTACAAACCCTCTGTTAAAGCTTAGCAGTGAACAAAAAGAGCCACAAGGCTTTGAATGGGCCCATAGGCGTGGGCATGGAGCAGAGGGAAGGAAAGTCACAACTGACTAGAAGTTAGTGGCCCCAACTTTTGGCAAGTAAAGTTACTGGGGTACTTCTGCAAATCCCAGGAAGGAGAGAGGACCACCCTTCCTCCCAAATTACTGAAACTGAACTTTCTGCTAACAATGACACATGGAGCCTGAGTCAGATTTGATTATATTAAACAACAACAAAAAAGTGACGTTTTTCCCTGGAATATCATAGAGCAAGACTGTATGTTCTCTTTCATATCTTTGTATTGTCTTGCATTTATTGCATAAATTTTAATCTCCAGTTTAACTTGGCTTAATAATAATAATAGTAATAATAAACCAATTTCTAATGTTCTTCACCCTGGAATCAAATTGTGAAGAGAGATCCAAGATAAAATTAATCACTTAAAAGACTCACATGGCGGAATCTGATGGCTGCTTAACAAAAATCATGTTCCCCTCTCCTTCCTGGGTATACAGATAGACTACCCTTTTTAGCATTCCTTGTAATTAATGTAGTCTCATGACTGAGTTCTAACCAATGCACCACTTCCAGGTATGACCAATTAGAAATTTTCCAAGCCCACATCTCAACAATCTCTTCTCTTTTGGTCAATTGGGATAGAGATGACCCCAAAATGACCTTGGATCTTACATGTTGAGCACAGCAGAGGCTCCAACAGTTTTTATCACAGAATGACTCTAAATAACAATGAATGGGCAGAGTCTGCCCACCAGCACATCCCACAATGGACTGTTATTTGAATGAGAAAGAAATAAACTTCTATTGTGGTAAGCACTGAAATTCTGGGATCTATTTGTTACAAAAGCTAGCATTATGTAACTAGCAAACTTAAAGTGACTGAAACAACCACTACAAAACCTAATTCTCCCTCACTTACAATCAATCGCCACTTATTCCTGTCCTTTTTTGAAGAACGTCTTTCAAATTGTAGAACAGATGTAAGAAAATAGCAGCCTGAATGTAAAATCCAGTGTAAGGCTCATATTTAGGCTACGAATAAATATATTTTGTTTGCCACACAGAGCACTCTATTTTACTCACATCAGTTAACAACATTTACAAATGAGAAGATTTCACACCAAAAATCTGGATTTTCATTGTCTGAAAAATCAGTGATCTTGGGCCTTATTCTCCTTTTTATGTGAGTCAGGCACCCTCCGGACCCACATGGCTGATTCTGGCCATCTTCCCTCTTCTATATTACTTACTTGGCCTTCGACTGCAGTTGACTTTGCCAGCTGGATTATCATAAATAGCTGGGGATTAAAACTATATGCAATACTAGCTAGCCTAGAATTACAATAAGGAAAGATTACTTTAACTATTTACATGTTATGTCCTTGGCTTCTTTTGATGGAAATTATAGAAATAGCCAAATAAAACCAATTATTACATTTGCTGGTCTGATATTGTTCATGAGTTTCTCCCCCACTATGCCTTTCAATATTCTCTATATGAAATTCAACACAGAATCTCATTCTAGGGTTAACTCAGTAGAAATAAATGGTAGCATCCTGTAGAATCCCCCCAACACACTAATTATTTATTTGATCATTTTCCTTGATCTGCCTTTGGCTCTTAGAAAGATAAAAGTAATATTTATGTTTCAATTATATTGCATGGGAAGTTAGAACTCACACATGTGTATCCTGTTTGTTTTCCCTGATATTTCTATTTTATTTAAATATGTATTCTCAGTTATGGCTCTTTAAGTGCTTTTTAAAAATTCAGCTCTTTCACATATTTGCTTCTTATAAACAATCTCAGATCCTTTTTGAAATTAAATAGAGTATAAATAAATATGGTTAAATTAAACATTATAGTTAATATTTAACAACTGTATAAAATTGTATCAATAGAACAGCAAAAGTTTAACATTCATAAAGTAACAGGCTATATCCAATTGAGATGCAAATTTTTATTTGATTTTGTTTCTTCCTTTTTGAAAATAAGATAAAATTATACCTAAATCTCTTAATATCTTTTTTGGATGATTTGCTACAGAGAGACACACTTAACTGTTGTTGCTTTGCTCATTTTTTTTTTTAACTTTTTTTTTATTATTATTATACTTTAAGTTCTAGGGTACATGTGCATAACGTGCAGGTTTGTTACATATGTATACTTGTGGCTTTGCTCATTTTTAAAAATCAACATTAAATCCAGGTATATGGCATTTATACATTCTCTCATTTACTCCATTCTCATTCATTGAAAAAGGCATTTACTGAGCACCTCCTGTGTGTCAAGAACTATATGTGAATAAAGTCAAGTCCCAGTACCTGGGGAACTCAACTGATGGAATAGAATAAAGAAAAAAGAGATCCATAGAATATGTGCAAGAAGAGGTTGGCTTCTCACTGAGAAGTCAAGAAAGCTTTGTCCTTTAGGGGAGATGAGTGCCAGATGTTGAAAGTAAGTAGTGGATGAAGCAGAGGGAAAGACTCACTCTGCAAAGAGATGGAGGCCTGAACCTAGAGGAATTCTTAGTAAATTCCAAGTCTTCAAATGAGCACCATCGCTGAGTGTCAACTAGCAGTAGAGGGTAGAGGGAGAGTGTCAGGAGACCTATGGGCAACCACCGAGGGTTTTAAGTGAGACTTATGTAACTGAATCCACAGTCCATGGAACTGACTTTGCAAGAACCACTCAGGGCCAATATGGATCTGACTACTTCCCTTAGGATTCATTGATTTCCTTTGAGACAGTACATTTCAGAAAGGATTTATGTATCTTGAATAAAAAGGTAGATATACTAAGTGAGAAACCACTAAAATAAGAACTCAAAAGATGTGATAAAGAGAATTTAAGGGCAGAGAAGTAAAATGGGGCAAGAGGGAAGGTTCACACAATTCATGCCCGAACGTAAAATTCTCACTTGTTAGAGGTAAGGCAAAAGTTCGCTGTAGTCTTTCTGATGGTCAAAATAACCGTTTATAAAAACAAAAACGCATCCATGTAATAAAATCAAGTCCAGTGCTCAGAGGAAGCAGCAACATTACTGGTGCAGAAAGGCATACTACCTAATAGAATAATAAATGTCCTCAATAATAACCTGACAGTAAACAGTAATAAGCTTCACAGGGCAGTTTCTTATAAAATCCTCCCACAGTAAGTCATGAACATCAGACTACCCGCTCCTGCTTGCCATTCAATAAAGTAGCTCTAGGGCACCTTGGTGAAGTCTAGGAATGTGACTCTCTGCTGATCTCACTTAATTCAGGAAGGATTTCAAGTTATATATCGGAAAAAAAAGGACTATATTTTAAATAGTCCTGCATCTTTTCACCTAAGCTTTTTAAAGCTAAGCATTGAGCTCAAATATTGACTCCTGATCATCCCAGGAGTGGAGTGAAGCACAGAGCTCTCTGGTAGAAATGGCCAGCTGGGTGAGGGGTAGAACAGAAATCTTTTGGAAATGATTTTCTTGATATTTCTTGAATTGAAGGACGACTCATATTTATTCATCCACTCATCCATTGATTGACTGAAGGATTGATCGAACAGCTGATTGACTGAACAAATACTAATTGACAATCTACTACTCAGAAGGCATGGTGAACTAGACCCAGACTGTACCCCCAAGAAGCTTATGATCTAACGGGAGATAGAGAAAGAAACAGACAATTACATGATAAGCAGATAGCTTTGGGAAAGGTTTAAGAAGACATTGACCATGGAAAGGAATGTGCTGAGAAAGTACTGACCTGACAGGATGTGGCAGGATTCTTTTCAGAAAGCACTTTTGTCTTTGATTAATTAACTTCCTAGTATTGTCTATAAAATAAATAGGCAGCTAACATGAGGTGCCTTATTTTATAGAATTATGAACTATAATCTCATAAACTGGGGAACAGTTACTGTAAGGGATAACTCGATTTTAGAATAACCTGTTAATAGATTTATTGAACACTTACTATGTTCTGGGCACTCTGCTTACCACTTCATGTGAATTATCTCACTTTACAACCTCCAGAAAACCCTATGGGGCTAAGTAATGTCAGCTTCTTTCTACTGACAGGAGGAATAGAAATAGAGTAACCTTTGCCAGGTCCACAACTG
>NW_012102266.1:2552734-2553361 GCF_000951045.1 Mandrillus leucophaeus
AACCTCCAGAAAACCCTATGGGGCTAAGTAATGTCAGCTTCTTTCTACTGACAGGAGGAATAGAAATAGAGTAACCTTTGCCAGGTCCACAACTGGTAGCAGGGCTGAGGTCTAGCCCAGTGTTTCACTTCCCAGTGCTGTTTTCCTCTTTGGCAGGGATTAGGCAGCAGGACCAGAGGCCTTTTAAAATCCCTCATGATTCACATAAATAGCTCATCTTTCTGCTCTCTGTAATGGAGAGATATGTCTCTCAGTCTTCTTAGAATAATTTAAATTTTTAAGAACAATCCAAATATGATTTCTATTAGATTCTTACAGTAATAGTAAAGGGTGAGTTCTGAGTGAGCCTCGATGGCTGGAGGTTTACATAGATAAATGTGGCTCAGGATTAGAGCAGGGAAAAGCTGAGACTGTCTTAACGTTATTCTAATCTGATTTTTCAACAAGTAAATAGGGATTGTAATGATGATCTGTATTTGAATATGAGAACCTCTAAAATCTGTATATTCCTTTGATAGAATATTGACGTGAAAAGTCTAAACTTATTAAGTAAGAAACTGAAATACATGTTTGAAGAAATGCATGGTTAGCTAATAGGTATTTATTTTTTAAAAAAGGTCTACCCCT
>NW_012102266.1:2554430-2572314 GCF_000951045.1 Mandrillus leucophaeus
AACCTCCAGAAAACCCTATGGGGCTAAGTAATGTCAGCTTCTTTCTACTGACAGGAGGAATAGAAATAGAGTAACCTTTGCCAGGTCCACAACTGATAGCAGGGCTGAGGTCTAGCCCAGTGTTTCACTTCCCAGTGCTGTTTTCCTCTTTGGCAGGGATTAGGCAGCAGGACCAGGGGCCTTTTAAAATCCCTCATGATTCACATAAATAGCTCATCTTTCTGCTCTCTGTAATGGAGAGGTATGCCTCTCAGTCTTCTTAGAATAATTTAAATTTTTAAGAACAATCCAAATATGATTTCTATTTGATTCTTACAGTAATAGTAAAGGGTGAGTTCTGAGTGAGCCTCGCTGGCCGGAGGTTTATATAGATAAATGTGGCTCAGGATTAGAGCAGGGAAAAGCTGAGACTGTCTTACATTATTCTAATCTGATTTTTCAACAAGTAAATAGGGATTGTAATGATGATCGGTATTTGAATATGAGAACCTCTAAAATCTGTATATTCCTTTGATAGAATATTGACGTGAGAAGTCTAAACTTATTAAGTAAGAAACTGAAATACATGTTTGAAGAAATGCATGGTTAGCTAATAGGTATTTATTTTTTAAAAAAGGTCTACCCCTTGTGTCTAATAAAATAGCTAAGCAAAGACTAGACACATGTGAGGGTAGCTGGGTGGGTGGCCGGGGCCGGGGGAGGCGGTGCAGGAATTGGTACAGGTGGTTGTTAAGCTTCAACTTATTCATCATCTATAGAAAATGAGGAAACAGGACTTAGATCTGATCAGAAAGGGGAAAATAAGCCTCCTGGGTGCCAGCCAGGGCCCTTGTGTGATATAATGAACCCAACTCAAACTTCAGGTCCCTGCCCCTCCGTGTGTCCTCACTAGTAAACCCAACGACTAATTAGTGGCTTCTAGAGCAATTTATTGTGCATTGGCTATTTTATGGGGAAAGGAAAAGATAATATCCTGGTGGGGCTCCAAAATGTCACTTTGAATATTGCCTCAATGTGTTAGAGATTAGCTTCTTAACCACGTCTAACTGGGCAGGATCTGTCAGTGGATCATAGTTCAGAGAGTGCTGATTCTATCTAGGTTAGGATCAACCTGCTGATGTGAAGAGAGCTCAGAACCCTTCCTCTTCTGAGCGCACAGAGAAGCTTGGCAGCAACACCCACTAATGGAATTTGAAAGCTTCTGCTATTCTTCTATGATATTCAACCTTTCCAGATTCAGCATGGGAAAGATGGGCCATGGGGTAAGCACATAAAGGGTTAAAATGAAGGGCTAAATGCTCATCCAGTGCAGATAATCTAACCAAGGAAGGTGGGATACAGAGAGGGGCTCATTTTAATGTAATGAACACATGCAACAAAAATATTCCCCAGATTGATCTCAGTGCAATCATTCAGTACCACCTGGTTCTGTTCATAAATAATCACTGAGGAATTTTCCATTTAGACTAATGTACATATGGCCCTAAGAGAATGGCCCACAGGAAAGGAATTTCCCCATTCCTCATTGGCACAGGTAGAATTCTATTATAACCACTGATTAACTCTGCCATGTGGTCTGAGTCTGCCACATGATCTTTTAACACTAAAGTTAAACACTAAAGTGCATTGGCATATATATGCTGCAAAAATCCTGACTTGGAAGTGAAATTCAGCTTTAAAAACAGGAGCTTTACAGTCAGAATATCTACATGCACCTCTGCTGTGCTACATACCAGCTATTTACTGTGAGCGGGGCTCTTTGTGTCTTTGACTCTCACTTTCTTCTTCTGATCGAGGAGAGGGAGTGATATCTACTACATAGGATTACTGTGAAATGTGAATGACACGATGTGGGTGGGAGCATTTAGGAAGCTGTATATTGTTATGTGACTCTAAGGTGTGATTAACTGCTGTCACTGTACAGTAGAATTAGTCATGACAAGCCTCAGGAATGAAGTGATGCTTCTAGAGCACATAGAAGTGTGGGGTTGGGAAAGGGAGGGCAGGAAGATCATTCTCATTTGACTCATCAGTTGAACAGACACGTATTGTGTGCTGCAGCATGTCTCCAAGTCTCAATCCCCGGCACTGCACTAGGAACCAGGCTGGAGAAGTATCTCAGCACAAAGAGCATGAGGCCCGTGAGGCCAGCTTCATCTGTGAGATGCTGGTCGGGGACGATGTCCTGGTCAGAAAGTAGGGGTCTATGCTGGAAGTGCTAGGGGCTTCACTGGACAGTGCAGTGCAACTCAGATCTTGCCACCATCACAATCACCTACAGGACTTTAAAAACTCTGCATCCTTTTCCCAGAGTTTCTGATTTTAGCAGAATGGGGTTAGTCCTCAAAATCTGCATTTCAAAGTCCCTAGTGATGCTAATGTTTCTGGTCCAGGAGCCACATTTTGAGAACCACTGGGATAAAAGAAGAATGATGGGTTCTCAGTTATAAACAACTGACTCTGATTCTGGCTAGCCTACAGAAAAAGAGAATTTACTGGAGGGTTTGTGGGTAGTTCCTAAAATCAATAGGAAACAGATTCAGAAATGGAGAGGATCTAGGACAGTTCTGGTTCAAGCAGCATAAGCTACTTCACCATGATGCCTGGGCATCCCTGGTAGAATGTACCAGCTCCATCTGTTTTATCTCTCTTTCCTCACCTGAATTTAATGTGCTGAGTCCCTGGAGAAAGAGTCCAGTTGGCACATGTCTACTCCTCAGCTAGTAGCTGACGGAGTTCTTTGAATGACTGGCCCTGGAAGATTGCACATAAAGGGAGAGATGCAATTGTAAAGAATATCTGGGTATTATTGCCAAAGGTGTGTCAGTGGCTGCTTAGGCAGCAAAACAAAACAGAACCAAACCCAAGGAAACAGGCCATGTCCTCTGTTATGGTAGGAACAAGTCAATTAGCAGAGGGCCTGGAATTCTAGGAGGGAGCAGTCTGCTCTTATAGATTCTTAATTTAGAAAGTAAAATGGCAGTTTATAGCTTCTTTAGAGGAGGAAAGGAAGTTAAACCAGCATTTTGGGAGACCTCTGTCCTGGGTGCCTCCCATGCCCTGAGTTCTTCACCCTGAGCTTTCAGGCCTCAGTGGATCCTTGGGACTGTGGTTCAGGATCTTCTGGTTTCCAAAATTCACTCATCTGTCCTACACTTTCAAGCATGCTGTATGATTCATTTGAAGGATTCCTTCATCTGGATGTTTTTAACTATTTAGTTTATTATGAAATGTATCAAGCATACAGGACGGTATAGAGAATAACATCACACTTGGGTGCCTACCACCCAATTACCCAGATTTCCATTTTGCAATAAGCCCATTGAATATTATAGAACTTTTGGCCCTTGTCAGGTCTTGTGGGTGGCTGGAAACTGAGACATGGGATGGCCATTGAAATGGAGGTAAAGAGGGGAGGCAGACATCTGGAGTACTGCAGATATTCAGGTCATCAATGAAGAAGTGAAGAGATGGGGCTGAGCATACTTATACCTGCCAATACTAAACATAGGCAACATATGGATTCCATAATTTGGAAGGTATTAATTTTAAAAGGAATTTTTTTATTAAGATCCCTATTCCTAACTCAAATTGCCCTAAGATGAACAGATATCTTTAAGTAAATATAAACATTCACTTCAAATATTTGTTTTATCCCATGTAGGTCGTTAAGCGGATAAGTAATCACCGGAGGGAGTGATAAAGATGCCCAGGGCAGCTTAGCCCAGTGGTGGCTCAGGCTGGGTGCCCACATGTGCACTGGGAGGGGCAACCCTTAAGAATTTCTTTAGAAGTATAAGTTGTGACTAGGCACTGTAAATTTAATGGGATGAGATTTTAATCTTCAAAGTATTAGCAAATGATAACTCTGAAATGTTAAGGCTTTCATTTCCTCTCCATTTCATAGCTATCAATTTAATTAAACAATAATATTATTCAACTATTGAGTTCTAGAGCAGTGAACTCTGAATAAAAGCAAGCCTAGATACTACATTGTTAATTTTCATGTTAAGACCATGTTTCCTTTAGAAACTCTTTTTATTTCACGCGAAATAGAAATTTCCAGAAACTGTGTTTTCTTTCTCTGCTATTTTTTCCCTTCTGTTTCCCCTCTAAGAGATCCTTACCTTTTGTCACTTGCATGTTATATCTTGAAAGTGTCAGCCTCATTAAATTAATGTCTGATGTAATATTGACATCTTCACGGAATACAATCCTTTTTCATAAAGTGATTTTCCCTGATATATAAAGGATGCTCCCACAGATGCCAAAATACTTTTATTTTTTTTTAGCCATTTTAACAATTCGTTTCAATAAAATCTGTACAAGACATTGAGCCAGACACTGTGGGAGTCATAAAGATAAACAGACGTATTTCCTCAGGAACCTGCAGTCTTGAAAAAGAGGCCACATCAGATTATTCTCTTGTGGGGCATAGTGTGAAAAATGACTGTAAAGAGGCGCAGAGAGGTGCTGTGAATGCACCAAAGAAGGAGAGATTACTTCTGGATTGATAGACAGGGAGAACTTCCTGGAAACAAAAAGTCTTGATAAAGAGTGGGGAAAGTCTGGCAAAATCAATGGCAGGAACAGGTATTCAGGGTAGCAAGGAACTACACGCAAAGCTGCTAGGGCAGGGATGCAGGGTGCACTTGGGGGTCGCAGTTGGAGATGGAGATGAGGCAGGAAAGGAGGTCGGGTCCCCACTGTCAGCATGATAAACACCATGGTCAGGAGGTTAGACTTTATTCTGGGATAATGGACAAGCATTGTCTCACTCAAGGCTTTGGAACGAAGGAAATGACATGATCAGAGTAAAATTCAATGCAATTCAGCAAAATGTATTGAGTAGCTACAATGCACCCAGCCCTGTACTTAGTGTAGTGCATTCAGAGACACATTCTTAGTGCTGCCTTCAATGTCCCTGGAGTCTAGTGGGGGGATGGATATACAAACAGATAATGTCAACAAAGTATAGTATATTGAACTCTGTTAAACAAGCGGGAGGCCACTGGCCTGAGGTTCTCTCCCTATTTTGAGTTCCTACTTAACAAACTGAAACCTAACTTAGGAGTATATTTTTTGTAACAGATAGTTGGGTTTCAGCCAATCACTAACAGCTGAGCTTCAGCCAATCACAGGCACCCAACTGATCCAACCACACCCAAATAAGGCAAATACCTAACTTAGGTAGCCAACAGATAATGTCTTTACTTTGCTTCTGTGTTTCGCCTATAAAAGCTTGCTACTCATGCTGCTGGATGGAGCTCTCTCAACCTCTTCTGGTTCTGATTTCTACCCAATTCAGGCATCATTCTTTGCTCAAATGAACTCTGTTAAATTTAATTTGCCTAAAATGTTTATTTTAACACTCAAATAGATGTATCTAAAGGAGGCTGTGAGGACCCACAGAAAGTAATCTGGGGACTAAGGGAGAAGTTGGTGCCTAACTTGAGTCTTGCAAGGACAGAAAAGAGTTACTTGAATGAAGAGAAGAGAGAAGGATATTCCAGTTTAAGAGTATACTGTGAGAAAAATCACAGAACATCAAATAATACTGGATGTGTAAAGAAAGACAGCAGCTCCATTCTACTAGTAGGCTCAGTGTAAGACAGAGAGGGGAGTGAGGGAGAAGAGAAGATGAGGGGGCAGGGACTACGCTTTGGAAACTTCACTCAGGATGGAGGCACAGAAACCAGAAGACTATTATAGAGGTCAAGTCCCACAGGTGTTACATTAAGGAGGCACACCTCAAACAGAAATTTCAGATTTTTCATGGGACTCTCACTTAAAGGGGTTCGAGTATATATTTTGCCAGGCAACTCTTATTAATACTTCAAATTATTTCCTAATCTTCAGCATCCTCAGAACTCTCATCTCTTATTCCAGAAGAACCCTCACCCCATCTTCAGTGTTCCATTCCTACCACCCTGGTTTTTTAATCCCCTTTCTCTTCTCTGCCCCTCCAGCAGATCACATTCACCCTGTGAGTGATATACTTTTGCTCTGTTTAGTTTTCTGCACCCACTCCAAATCTCTACACACAGATTTTTATCCTCTCTCTTCTCTGCCAATAGGGCTTGATGGCGTCAGAGCAAGTGGACTACTTTGCAACAGGGAGTGAGGTTGTGGGAGGCTCTGAATTCACTCACAAATGTTAACAATTTGGGGACAGTTACAATAATTAAAATATAAGACGATCAGAAAGAGCTAGAGAAGTGGCAGTATAATGGAATAGAAGACATGAAAGTGAGATAACTTGTACAAACATACTCAGGGCCTGACAACTAACCAAAGTAGGACAGAGGCAGAGAGAGGTAGGATTTTAAAACTGCTTTGTAGTTTGAATCTAGAAAAAAAACCAGTAGTGTGATATTATCCACCATGGCTGGGGGATACGAATAGAGAAACGTATTTAAGAGATAATAACAGAAGATGATAAACTTGGCTTTGTATATGCTTAGCCTGAGGTGTCAGGAAGATATTCAGGTCGTGTTTAAGAACTAGAGTACTTCAATCTGATGCCATATACCAGCCATCTCTAAACCTGGATGTTACAAATCACCATTCATAATCAAACTCTTCTGGAAAAATGACCGACAACAGCCTGTTCTTGGAGATTGTTTGTACATGGATAACTCTTGCAGGAAATAAACCCATTTAACTCTGCTTCCAACACTCTTTCCTAACTTTTGTTGTTTATTATTTTTTTTTTCAGAATACCTCTTAGTATCCTATGGAATGTTTTTTTCAGGGACAATGTTCTGAGAAATGCTCATTAAAACGCTACGGATCTCTAATCAGGGGAGGCTTAAGATAGAAGGAACTTGCTGTGGGAGAAGGCAGTTTGTTTGCATGGGAGTGAGAGTTGAAGCATTATGAACTGCTGAATCACCAAAAGTGAACAGAAAGAGAAAAGGAGGTTGGAGATAGAGCCTTGATAAACACCATTTGATACCTCAAATGGCACATAGAGAATATAATTTGGAGAGACAGCATGTTGTAATAGCAAAATCATGGGTTTCAGAGTGTGATGAGTGATCTAATCTTTTTAAGATTCCATTTTCTTTCTGAAAATTAATGACTACCTTGTTGGCTTGTGTTGAGATTTAAAATAGATACGTGAAATATCTTCCACATAGAAAATACATAATCCACTTTCAATAAATACTATTGTTAATACTGTTTTCATTTAAGTTTTTCTTGACATATTGAAGCAAAACCTTGATGAATACACTGCTATATTGAAACCTGAATGTTGGACAATTACATATGAGAACTCTCAGTCATTGGTATCAATACCCTAATACAGGGAAGCAATCCTAGTTCAGACAAGCCTCAAGCAGTAACAGCATGGTATGGGAATAGCAACCATAGTAACTAGGCAATGAAAGGAGACACCATAGGAATTTCCCTAAAGCACCAGGAGCTATGATTTTTTCATCTGTTTTTCACAAAGAGATGCTGGAAGCTAATATCTGAGCCTTAGTGAATACATTTGCCCTCCATATAAAATCCTGAGCTAAAAGTCCCTTCCATGTGAATGACTGTGGGTATCAAATTGTCATGACGGAACATCCTCTGACAATAGTCATTATCTGGCACCCTCAGGGGGAGACCAGGGGAAAGGCATCTGCAACAAAATACTGGTTAATGAGACATATTTCTGTCTAAATATGTCACAGTGCTACAAATGCAAGCCTTAGTCATTTTCAATATTGGACAATTGAGCATACAAGCCCAAAAAAGATTCTGAATTTAGAGTTAAAAGCTCTGCTAACTGCCACAGCAGATTAGCTTTTCTCTTCTCCAGCCCAAAAATGGGGACAATTACCAATATTTTACCCAAGTCAGTTCATTCCAAACCCCAAAGGAATTGTCACCAGAATGTATTATCTTGCAGTCTTTTGGAGGGCAACCTCATAGGTCTCAGGTCTGTCTGAGGAGCCTGGTGTAGTTAAGATTGGTCATTAACGTGATTGGTCAGCGTCTTTAATCAAGAAATCATTCCATAGCAGCCAAGATGTGGATGAAAAAGATGTCCAAAAGCATGGCGATCAAGTCTTTGAGGAGATGTCTAAGGCATTTATTGTTCAGATCCTTGGGAAGGAATAGTGGCAGGGTGACAGATTTATGGTCACAGACACACAGGGCATGGTGGCAGGAGATGCTCACATGTTGTTCTCTGAGCAAACATAGGCTAGTGTGTAAATGAAATTTGCTGTAGAAATTCATGGAGTCTGTCTCAGGCGAGTACTTGCAGGAGAAAATGGGCAACTATGCACTCTGATTGGTTTATATAGTCACTTGCCTAAAATCACAAGGCTGGGGCAGAGTGAATATATATATTTATACATAAACAAAATATGTATTATAATATATATTAAATATATGTAATATATATATGTATGTATAAAAAACAATGTTACTTAACGTGTGTCCTGCATTGTCTGAATCTAGAATCATCCAAAAGTGCAAATTCCCAGGCCCCACCCTAGGCGTGCAGGAAACAGAATCTGAGTAATTTGTTTTAAGAAGCTATCAGGTGATTCTTACATACAGTAAAGTTTAAGAAGCACTTCTCTAGACCTTTATCTCATGGGTCAATAATTACCACATCTCTCCACTTCTACCTACTCACCCAACTAGGCTGGCTTCTTCATCTTTCTGCCCTGCAGTTCTCTTCTCATGATAGCACCTGATTAGGCCATCTGATTATATATAAGAGCTCAGTTTGGAATTTTTGTCATCCACAAAAATCAGAATTTTAGGCATGAAAAGAAGCTGTGTAGACTCAGTAGAACTACTCATTTTTAGCCTTGTGATTTGGTTTGCACCAGGCAAAACTCATTTATAACTTCTTTCCAGTTTCTGTTCATTTCCAAGCTTACAATGACGTAAATAAAGGGATGAAAAAAGGAGGCAAACACTTACCTGGGCTGTAAGTTGCTCCTGGGAAGCTTTTACTTCAGCTTGCAATTTCTGGATGCACTGAAAAGGAGACAAGTTTAGAAACTAAGTGTGTAACTCTTTCTTTTACATACTCAACCTATTGCAGACATAAATGTGTATCAGTTTTCAAATCTTGTGAATGGCAGCATTATTTCAGCTACAGGTTTTGAAAATCGTCATTAGAGAAATCATCCCACCATCCCTATTTCTCTTCTATTTTATGAAAGAGCCCAAAATAAAAACACACAAATATATTAAGAACTAGGATATGCCTGAGTAAGATAATGTTAGCTTGACATGCTACGGTTAATGCAAATGCCCCTATATCATATATATGTATATCATATATATTGCATATATATATATATATATATATGCCTTCACATGAGAGCATATTCATATATTCCAAGAGCAGATGCAAACCCTTTGGACTTAACAAGAGCTAAATTTATATAATGATATATATTTTAACACTCAGATATTCAGAGATTAATCATTTTTTATAAAGTAATTGATTAAGAAACATATGCCAAATGTTATGATCCTCTTGTTTTCCTGCACAGAAAGAAACACTCCAACGTTGACAACTGAGAGACATTTGTGCAGTCAATACCATTTATAAAATAAATAGAATATTCAGCTAATATTATTCAAAAGGATACATATCAAACAAACTTTAAAACTACTACTAGCAAAATAAATTTTATGTCAATATTCATCAGGGAATAAAATTACTTTTAGCAAATACAAATATTGTTATTTACCATTGTGAACTTAAAAATATGAACTTTTAATCCAGACTGAAATGGTTTTCCAGGATTATCAGTTCATATAAAATTAGGTAACTATTAAAATAAAGATGACGTTGTTCTACAACATACCTGGTTTTTCACAAGAACCATTTTTTCATATGATTCCCCACTGGCTTCCTTGTGGTCCACAGCCTCCAGTTTTTCCTCCAGCCGGGATACTTGTTCAAGCAGTTTTGACTTTGTTCCTTCAGAGACTGAAAGCTAAAGATATTTTCTTTATAAGAGTATGTAAGTACAGTGATGTTTTAAAAATTCAACTTAGAAATAATTTATTTTCCACCAGTATCTATTAAATATGAAAACAGCTTCTGGAGCATTCCTCATAAATGATAAATTAGCATAGAGAAAGAAGGAAAAAATTGATTTTTTTTATTGTTTATAACTAAGATCTTTCTGAACAAGAGATGAAATCACCGAGTTACAACGGAGAATATAGAAATACTAGAAATAGAGAAATTTCTAGTGCAAAGATCTCAACACTCATCTTCACTGGGTTTCACTTTATTTGTACAGCTGAATTTGAAACTTGTATTGTGATTTATATATGGTCCTTGAAACTTAACTCTTAGGCGGCTACAGCTATCTAGAAAGAGTGGGAGTTCTGACTCTCCTGAATGTTCGCCACAGAAGCGGCAGGGTGCATGGAACTGGGGTATATGCAGGAATTTCAAGTTAAAGTCTGATCAAAGGCAGATCTATGCTAAGCCACAACCAAAAAATTCCTAGCAATGACTTTGTCTTTGTTTGACTGTTTGTAGATTCCTCTTGAGGAAAGTGGTAGTTTGATAGTCCTTAGTCTCTAATTCCCTTGGAGAGCGCCTGTACTAGCTTCTCCTTTCATTCTGACAGCTATTGTGCTTTTTCTCTACAGTTCAGCAACAATCCTGAAAGACTCCCTGGAAACGGACACACAAGTCTGTATTCACGGCAACTCAACTCCCAGGGTACTCTCTGAAGCATGGATTACTCTACATTTCTTTTGCATTACTCTGAATGTTGTTGCAAGGCAAGTTGTCTCATCTTGAAAAAACTTAATTGTCCTTAGATTTTTAAAGACAATGTATCAAATGTGGAAGCATGAAGAATTCAGTCTGCCAAGGAAATAAGCATGTTCTCTATACTGGCCCATCATACATACTGGCGTTATCATATATACTGTGAGCACATCATACACACCGGCACCAAACTATCCAGCCACACACTCATTCACCGGACAAATGTTTATTCAGTTGCCTCCTCCACAGCCATTGTGTTACGTGCCGCAGATTGAGAAAGTGCAAAATAAGGGTTAGAGGGAACACACATGTTACAAACTGCTGGTCATGCCTTTTGGCTCGTGGTGGCCTTGGAGACCAGAGGTGCTCCTCATGATCACTAACACGTGTTTAACTCCTGAGTCCATGGTGGTTTGGGATTGCAGTCTGGCTTCTCTGCCTACCCTTCTATTTTATGAGAGACACAGTATAGTGTGATGGTTAAAGCCAAGGAGTCTTGTGTCTTTATTCTTTGGGTAAAAAAAAAATCTCAGTTTTGTACAAAAATTATTCAGGCATGGTGACAGGTGCCTGTAGTCCCAGCTACTAGGGAGGCCGAGGCAGGAGAATCGCTTGAATCCAGGAGGCAGAGGTTGCAGTGAGCCAACATCACACCATTGCACTCCAGCCTGGGGAACAGAGTGAGACTCCATCTTTAAAAGAAAAAAAAAAAAAACTCAATTTTGCTGTTTGCTATCTGTGTGATCTCAGCAAGTTACTCAACCTACCTGGGCTTGAGTTTTTTAATCTGTAAATAGCGATGGGGATGAAAAGAATACTACTTATCTCATGGGTTGCTTTTAAGGATTACATGAGTTTAAACAACAGAAACATTTAGAACAATACCTGGAACATATCAAGCATCTAGCAGCTCTTATTATAATTATTCTTCTGCCTCTTCTAGATCACAGTAGGTGTTTTTCCGGGTTTTATCTAAATATTTATCAATTTTGTGTGTGTGTGTGTGTGAGAGAGAGACAGACAGTCTCACCTTGTCACCTAAGTTGGAATGCAATGGCGCGATCTCTGCTCACTGCAACCTTCGCCTCTTGGGCTCAGGGGATCCTCCCACCTCATCCTCCTGAGTAGGTGGGACTACAGGCTCACACCACCATGCCTGGCTAATGCTTTGTATTTTTGAGATGGGTTTTCACCATGTTGCCCAGGCTGGTCTCGACCTCCTGAGCTCAAGTGATCTGCCCGCCTCAGCCTCCCAAAGTACTAGGGTTACAGGTGTAAGCCACTGTGCCCAGCCTATTTATCAAATTGTAAAACAAAAACAAAATATCTGAAGACATCATAATCTTTATGAGCTGCATACCCTGAACTCAAACCATATTTGATTTGTTCATTTCCTATAACCACTCTAATGTTCAGAGAAATCTCCTCTCTATGTCTGGAATTATTTTTTTCTCATGTATAGTCTCTCTCAGTCGGGTCCATTTTATTCCCATATTCTGTTTGTTACGTGATCCATCGTTACCATTTCATTGTCTTTCTTTTAAATCTGCCTTCTATTGTTTGAAAGCCTCTATTTGTTCACTCAAAAGACATCATTTGTTCACTCATTTGTTAAAGAAATAAGTTGGACATTTATTATATGTAAGAATTTGTAGATTAAAAAATGAAAACAATGTCGTTCATATCCTCAAAAAACTCATACTTTAGCCAGAAAGTCAGATCATTTAAAAATAGCTATTATATAATGCAAAACTATATAGGTGAATAAATAATATTAATAGTAGTTAACATTTCTTGGGTACTTACTACATGTCAGACAGTCTGCAGAGCCTTTTGTTTTCAAATTTATTTTAGTATCTCAATTTATCTTCAAAACATCCTAAAGGTTCATTCTATTATAGCTCCCATTTTGCAGATAAAGAAGTTGAGTTTCAACAAAATTATATGACTTATCAAAGGATATAGCAAGTAAATTCTGGAATTCAACTTTTTAGCAGTGGACATCAGATTTGACTCCCTACACTCAAATTTGACCCCAGCTCCAAAATAGGCCCTTGTTATCATGACATTTCTATCCTCTTTGCTGTTGATTGGTTCAGGAATCAAAGCATAAACTAATCATAGCCTGGCTTTCCTGTAGCAACAGTTATCGTATAAGGAGATGTGACCTAATTTGGGTTACTCACACTGCACAGAATTGGAGAGTGATTTGGAGAAGCACCCTCTGTCACCGACCAGATGCGAATGCTACTACAGCCATCCTACAGACATCAGGAAACCAGGCATACTCAGAAAGGAAGAGTAAACAACAGAAAAATCTTAAGTTCTTGATGACATTATTGAAGTGCTTTATTAACCAATCTTGAAGCACACCCTACCCTGCAACTTGCACTTAGTGAGTCAATAAATTCCTTTATTGTTTAAGGAGTTGAGTTTTCTATTACCTGTTGCCAAAAGTATTCTACGGATATGCTGTTTGGTATCAAGATTCCATGTTCTTGACCACGAGTAAGAAAAGTTTATGAAAAACAGCAGAAACTAACATATGTTTGGTAGATATAGTATACTAGGCATTCTGCTGGGTGCTACATATATAAATGTTAGCTTACGTCATTGCTCAAAACCCTATCAGCAATTTTCTTTATATTTTTGTTATCATCATCAAAAAGACTGAGAAACTAAATGCTTTAGTGGTGAATTAACTTGTGTAAGATTCCAAAGCTAATAAGAAGAGGTTAGATTTTGGCCCTCATTTGTCTGCTTCCATTCCTGGTTTTATATCATATCCAAATCCTAACTCAGACTGCCTGTCACAATGAGGCCTGTGATGGTTTTTTCCTTACCATATGGACTTCAGCAATATTTCTCAGGATTTAACTTATATACTTACAGGAATTTTTTTCTAATATCTTAGAATTCTCTCTAACCCACCATCTTGCTTCCTTTTATACAGACACTAACCCCTTATTTCCTCTCCTTTTGTAATAAGTTTCTTACTGAATATCCCTTTAACTCAGATATATTTAGCTCAGGTTCAGGTTAATTCTAAGAAATGTTGACTTAGAATCAGGATACCTATGCTTTAGTCTTAATTCCACAACTCATTGACTCTATAACCTTGGTGACTATAATAGGATTTTAAAAATAATTTCAACTTTTTTTTTAGATTCAGAAAGTGTACGTACATATTTGTTACATGGGTGTATTGCATGATGCTGAGGTTTGGGATATGAATGGTTCCATCATCCAGGTAGTGAGCATAGTACCCAACAGGTAGTTTTTCAGCCCTTGGTCCTCTTCCTCCCCTCCCACCTCTAGTGGTCCCCAGTGTCTTTTGGTCCCATCTTCGTGTCCATGTGTACCCAGTGCTGAGCTCCCACTTATAAGTGAGAACATGCAGTGTTTGTTTTTCTCTTCCTGTATTAATTTGCTTAGGGTAATGGCCTCCAGCTGCATCCGTGGTGATGATTTCATTCTTTTTATGGCTGTGTAGTATTCCAGGTGCATTTGCACAACATTTTCTTTATTCAATCCACTGTTGATGGGCACCTAGGTTGATTCGATGTCTTGCTATTGTGAATAGTGCTGCGATGAAGTTCATATGTCTTTTTGGTAGAACAATTTATTTTCCTTTGAGTATACACCCAGTAATGAGATTGGTGGGTTAAACGATAGCTTTATTTTAATTCTTTGAAAAAATCTTCAAACTGCTTTCTAAATTAGTGGCTGAACTAATTTACATTCCTACCAACAGTGTACAAGTGTTCCCTTTTCTCAGCAGCTTCGCCACCACTTGTTATTGTCTTTTTAATAATGGCCACTCTGACTTGTGCGAGATGGTACCACATTGTGGTTTTGATTTGTGTTTCTCTGATGATTAGTGATGTGGGGCGCTTTTTCATACGTTTGTTGGCTGCTGCATATCTTCTTTTGAGAAGTGTCTGTTCATGTCCTTTGACGACTTTTTAATTTTTTTAATTTTTCACTTATTGAAATGTTTAAGTTTCTTGTAGATTCTGAATATTAGACCTACGTTAAATGCACAGCTTGAAGATTTATTCTCCTACCCTGTAGGTCATCTGTTTACATTGTTAATAGTTTCCTTTGTGGTACAGAAGCTCTTTAGCTTAATTAGGACCCACTTTTCAATTTCTGTTGTTGTTGCAGTTGTTTTTGAGAGCTTAGTCATAAATTCTTTCCCAAGGCCAATGTCCAGAATGGTACTTCCTAGGCTTTCTTCTAGGGTTCTTATAGTTTGAGGTTGAACATTTAAATCTTTAATCCATCTTGAGTTAGTTTTTGTGTACTGTGAAAGAAAGGGGTGCAGTTTTATTCTTTTGAATAATAGGACTTTACTATGCTACCTTGTTGTATCTTAGTAGGATAGTTATCCAGTCACATATGTTCAGATTAGGTTGCAAATTCCCCAGAAGGATGGATGAGGAATTCTGTCAAAATGTATAATAAGATACAGTCAAATTGGCCAGGAGCAATCTTTGCTAAGATTATTCCATCTATTAACTTTTAAACTGTGAGTCTTAATTCTCATATGTAACATCACTTCACAAAAGCAAGATAAAGGGATGTTATTTTTTCCTCCTTACACAGACAAGTTGTAGCAAGAACTAATAATTTACTATTGGATTCTATTATATAATGGTGAAATTGTTTATCAACATAGGACAATTGATATACCCCATCCCCACTGCAAATGTCCTATCAAACACACCTGATAATCCAGAAGGAAAAAGGAGAAATGAGACTAAAATAAGTTACACATCTGAGATTTTTTTTAAAAAAATTTAAGCTCTGTGAAAAAGATTGTGCTCTACTGCTTAATCACAAGATGTTAGCTGCCATCTTAAATTTACTTCATTGTCTTGATAGGGGTTTTAAAGCTTTTTAAAGTATAATTCTCAATTTGGGATTCACTTAGGCATTCTGCCTAAACTCACATTTAATTATGGGATAGGAAACAAGGTATCAACATAAATAAGGAAATTCAAGTTAACAACTGCAAGATATCAGAGTTGAATTTTTTAAACTCTGAGAAACTTGGGCATAACTTCCTTTTAATTGCTTTTTAAATGTTTGTTTATTAATAAAAACTTCTTGTTTTTAGAGACTACCTTTCTTGAAAGAGCATAGAAAAAGAAAGCTCAGCCTAATTTAGTTTCATGTATTTGCTTACAAAAAAGAAAGTAGAAATGCATCCATTCTTTAAATGACCAATTTCTATATATTGTAATTAGCCACCTTTGCTGAAATATATAGTTTACATGATGTTGGGAAGCTAATATTCTACATATGATACCTTGTGAAGACCAGGACTCTGTTCCCTCCACCCGTGGTCCTAACAAGTTTGGAAGGAGGAGATCATTTAAACAGAATGAACAACATTCATCTGAAAAATTGTGTACAGCGAGGTAACAATGGTCATATATAAATTTGAAGCTCTGCAAATCTACTCAGAAAATTCAACTTTCAATATTTACTCCAATGTCCAATAAAAGAACACTATAAAGTTATTGTAATATATTAAAAGTCAGAGGAAGATAAACTATATCTATTGTACCATATTGTTACAGTCAAGAAAGGGTACTGATATATTTTGGAATTATGTTTAAGTAACACTTAATAAAATGATTTGAACATCACAGCAGATGACAAAATAAGAAGTTCTAGGAATTGGTCCTTTCACAAAAATAACTACTGAACTGGCAAGAACTGTCAGAATCAATTATTTCAGAACTCTGGAGTGTAGCAGGACTCTTTCAGCTTCCAGAGAAATGCTTGATGAAGAAAGATACTGGAATACAAGGAAATTCCTGTCAGGTCACTGGCTGCAGAAATATTGGAATAGAAACTTCAGCGACCATACATGATAAGGAATATAGTCTTTGCAACATTAGTTGAAAAAGTCATTGAACAAATGGATGACAGCAGTCTTCAACAGGCAGCAACACCAAACCTTGGGGTAGGAGAAGAATCTGATTTTTAGAATTATGACATTATAATATATAAAATGTTAAATTCTCAGCAAAATATTATAAATCTTACAAGGTAAAGTACGGCCGATTGATAAGAAAAAGAAGACACAGACAGAAACCATTCTTCAGGAAGCCTAGAGAGCAAATTCCAGACTTACTGGACAAATAAATATGTTCGAAGAGGTGAAAGAAACCATGGGCAAAGAAGTAAGGAAAATCAGGAGAATGTATGAGCAAGTTGAGAATATACATAAGGAGACAGAGATTATAAGAAGGAACCCAGTAATGCTGGGAGTGGTGGCTTATGCCTGTAATTCCAGCACTTTGGGAGGCCAAGCTGGGTGGATTGCTTGAGCTCAGGAATTTGAGACAAACCTGGGCAAAAAAGTGAAATTCTGTCTGTATTAGTCCATCCTCATGCTGCTAATAAAGACATACCTGAGACTGGGCAATTTATAAAGGAAAGAGGTTTCATTGACTCACAGTTCAACATGACTGGGAAGCCTCAGGAAACACAGTTATTGTGGAAGGCGAAGCAAATATGTCCTTCTTCACATGGCAGCAGCAAGAAGTGCCAAGGAAAAGGAGGAAAAGCCCCTTATAAAACCATCAGGTCTCGTGAGAACTCACTCACTATCATGAGAACAGCAGTGTGGGATTAACCACTCCCATGATTCAATTACCTACCACAGGGGGCCTCCAAGGATACATGGGGATTATAGGAACTAAAATTTAAGATGAAATTTGGGTGGAGACACAACCAAACCATATCATCATCTCTATAAAATATACAAAAAATAATAGCTGGATGTGGTGGTGTGCAGCTGTAATCTCAGCTACCCAGGAGGCTGAGATGGGAGGATTGCTTGAGCCCAGTAGAGGTTGCAGTAAGCTGAGATTGTGCTGTTGCACTCCAGCCTCGGTGATAGAGTGTGACCCTATCTCAAAAAAGAGGCAGAAGCAGAAAATGAGAAGGAGAAGAAGAAAGGTGAGGAGGAGGAGGAGGAGGAGGAGAGGAAGAAGAAAAAGAAGAAGAAGAAGAAGAAGAAGAAGAGGAGGAGGAGGAGGAGGAGGAAGAAGAAGAAGAAGAAGAAGAAGAAGAAGAAGAAGAAGAAGAAGAAGAAGAAGAAGAAGA
>NW_012102266.1:2572364-2578194 GCF_000951045.1 Mandrillus leucophaeus
GAAGAAGAAGAAGAAGAAGAAGAAGAAGAAGAAGAAGAAGAAGAAGAAGAAGAAGAAGAAGAAGAAGAAGAAGAAGAAGAAATAGAAGGGAGAAGAAGAAAAATAGAAATTGTGGAGTTGAAAAGCACAATGGCTAAAAGAAAAAATTCACTAGAGGGGTTCAATAGAAGATATAAGCTGGCAGATAAAACAATCACCAAACTTGAAGATAGATGTCTTAGTCATTTCAAGCTACTATAACAAAATATAGTATAGATTGGGTGGCTAAACCAAGAAACTTATTTTTCACACCTCTCAAGGCTAGATGTCTTATTTCAGAATGCCAGCAGAGTTGGATTCTGTTGAAGGCCCTCTTCCTGGATTACAAATAGTTGCCTTCTTATTGTATCTTCAATGGAAAATAGAGATAGAGACCTCTAGTTTTCTCCTTTTCTTATAAGGGTATGAATCTCATCATGTGTGTTTCACCCTCATGACCTCACGTAAACCTGATTACTTTCCAAAAGTCCCGCTCCAAATACCATCCCACTGAAGATTAAGACCTTAACATATGATTTTTTGGGGACCAAAACAGCAGATTCTGAAGGGGCTCAGTCTGAAATCCAGACTCTCCTGCTGCAGTTAGGGACCTATCCCATTTGTGCACAGACCTGCTGGGAGACATCCCTGTCTGGGCCACTGGAACAGTCTTCTAGACTCAAGTGCTGGCCAGTAGTTTTACACAGTTCCAGAGTCCTCCTTGGATTTTTCCCAGGTCTATCTGGGCCAGAAAGCCACATCAACCTCAGAGCCCTTGTGAGACTTTCAGCAGGCCCAGGCTTAGAGCATTCTCTAGTGCTAAGATGGCTGCAGTGATCACAGCTCAGGGAACACAACAGTCAGTCAGTTTGGATTCCCTGGAAGGCCCACTAAAGGAGGACTGGCACAGACAAAGCCAGACTGTGATGAGAAAAACAAATACCTAGTCCCTCAACATGCAGACCTTATTGCACCTACAAAAGCATCAAGAACATTCAGGGAAATATGGCTTATCCAATGGTTAAGTGTCAGAGAGCAACCCTGAAGTGATGAAGATGTGTGATCTTTCAGACAAATAATTCAAAATAGCTGTTCTAAGAAAGCTCAATGAACTTCAATAAAACACTGAGAATCAATTCAGAAATTTATCAAAGACACATAAGGAAGAGATAAAAATAATTTAAAAAACAGAAATCCTACAGCTGAAAAATACAATGAAGGAAACAAAAATTGAATTGAGAGCAGAACTGGACAAACAGAAGACAGAATCAGTGAGCTCAAAGAAAGACTAGTTGAAAACACACAATTAGAGAGGAAAAAAATAAAAAGGAATGAAAAGGGATAAACAAAGTTAACGGGATCTATGACACAACATCAAAAGAGCAAACATTCAAGTTATTGGAGTTAAAAAGATAACTGAGAAAGACAAAAGGGTAGAAAGCTTATTCAAAAAAATAATAACAGAAAACTTTCCAAATCTGTATAAATATATAAATATCCAGGTACAGTAAAGTCAAAAGTCACCAATTAGATTCAGCCCAAATAAGAATACCCTAAGACATATTATAATTAAACTCACAAGGTCAACTACAAAGAGGGATCCTGAAAGTAGTACAGGTCAGGAGGGAGTGAAGTGATATATTCAGAGTGCAAAAGAAAAAAATTCCGGGCAAGAATGCTGTACTCAGCAAAGTTATCCTTCAGACATGAGGGAACTACAAAGACTTCCCAAGACAAACAAAAGCTAAGGAAATTTGTCATTATAAGAAATGTTAAAGAGAGTTCTTCAAATGGAAAGAAAATGACACTAACTATACTAATATTGCAACTATTGTATTCAAATCACTTCTATCTTTAATAAGAAGATAAAAGACAAACCTAAAAAAATAATAACTAGAACACTTTGTGAAGAAGTGGGCAATATAAAAAATAAACCAAAAAAGAGCAGGAATGGCTATACTTACATCAGTTAAAGTAGACTTTAAGTCAAAATTGTAAAAAGTGACAAAGAAGGTCATTATATAAAAATCAAGGTGTCAATTAAGTAAGAGGAAATAACAATAGGAAACGAATTGTACCCAATACCAGAGCATCCAAATATACAAGCAAATATTAATAGATCTAAAGGAAGAAACAGACTGCAACATGATAATAGGAGGAAACTGCAACATTCCACTTTTGGCAATGAAGACATTATTCAGGCAGAAAATCAAGAAAGAAAGAAAAATTTGGAGTTAACCGTGCTCTAGAGCAAATGGACCTAACAGACATTTACAAAACATTACATCCAACTGATGCACAGTATATTTTTTCTCATCAGCACATGGAACATTCTTCAGGACAGAAAAATGAAAATGGCAATACAACAAACCAGAACCTAATGGATGCAGCAAAAAGAGTTATAACAGTAAACATCTAACACACACACAAAAAGAAAGACTCCAAATAAACAACCTAATGATGTACCTCAAGGAACTAGAAAAGCAAGAACTGGACAAACTCAATATTAGTAGAAGAAATGAAATAATAAAGATCTGAGCAAAACTCAATAAAATTAAAACTAAAAATGTACAAAAGATAAAATGAAGCATTTTTTTTGAAAAAATAAACAAATCTGACAAACCTTTGCTAGACTAAAGAAAAAAAGAGAGAAAACTCAAATAAATACAATTGGAAATAAAAAAGGAGGCATTAAAAATGATACCACAGAAATACAAAGGATCATTAGGGACTACTAAGAACAATTATTCATCAAAAAATTGGAAAACACTGAAGAAACTGATAAATTCCTGAACATAAAAACCCACCAAGATTGAACAATGAAGAAATAGAAAATTTGAACAGACCAATAATGAGTAATGAAACCAAAGCAGGATTAAAAAGTCTCCAATCAAAGAAAAGCCTGTTGAGGTCACTGATGAATTCCACCAAACATTTAAAGAAGAATACCAATGCTACACAAATTCTTCAAAAAAGTTAAAAAGGAAAGAATACTTCCAAACTTATTCTATGAGGCCAGCATTAACCTGATACCAAACCAGACAGAAACACACACACAGAAAGAAAACTACAGGCCAATATTCCTGATAAGCATAGATGCAAAAATCCTCAAGAAAATACTAGTACACCAAATTTAACATCAAATGTAAAAGATCATTCATCATAATCAAGTGGGACTCATCCCAGGGATGCAAGGATGGTTTGACATATGCAAATTAATATGCCACATCAACAGAATTAAGGAGAAAAATTATAAGATCCTTTCAATAATGCTTAAAAAAGCATGCAATAAAATTCAACATCCTCTTATGATTTAAGAAAAAGCCTGCATCGCCGGGTGCAGTGGCTCACTCCTGTAATCACAGCACTTTGGGAGGCCAAGGCGGGAAGATCACGAGGTCAGGAGATCGTGACCATCCTGGCTAACATAGTGAAACCCCGTCTCTACTAAAAAAAAATACAAAAAATTAGCAGGGCATGGTGGTAGTCACCTGTAGTCCCAGCTACTTAGGAGGTGGAGGCAGGAGAATGGTGTGAACCCAGGAGGCGGAGCTTGCAGTGAGCCAAGATCGCACCACTGCACTCCAACCTGGGTGACAGAGTGAGACTCCATCTCAAAAATAAATAAATAAATAAAGTCTGCATAAACTGAATATAGAAGAAACAAGCCTCAACATGATAAAGGTCATACATGACAAGTCCACAACTAATATCATACTGGGAAGGGAAAAATTGAAAGCCTTTCTGCTAAGATCTGGAACAAGACAAGAATGCTCGCTTACACCACTTTTATTCAACGTAGTACTGGAAGTCCTAGCCAGAGCAATTAGGCAATAAAAAGAAATAAAAGGCACTGAAATTGGAGAGAATATGTCAAGTTATTCTTCTTTCCCAAAGACATAAAGTTATATTTAGAAAAACCTAAAGACTCCATCAAAAACTCCTAGAGGCCAGGCGTGGTGGCACATGCCTGTAGTCCCAGCACTTTGGGAGGCCGAGGCAGATAGATCACAAGGTCAAGAGATTGAGACCATCCTGGCCAACATGGTGAAACCTCGTCTCTACTAAAAATACAAAAATTAGCTGGGCGTGGTGGCACACACCTGTAGTCCCAGCTACTCAGGAAGCTGAGGCAGGAGAATTGCTTGAACCCGGGAGGTGGAGGTTGCAGTGAGCCAAGACTGTGCCATTGCACTCCAGCCTGGGCAACAGAGTGAGACTCTGTCTCAAACAAAACAAAACAAACAAACAAACAAAAAACTCCTAGAACAGATAAATAAATTCAGTAAAGCTGCAGATACAAAATCAACATACAAAAATCAGTAGTGTTTCTATATGCTAAATGCAATCAACCTGAATAACAAATTGAGAAAGCAATCTCATATACAATAGTTGGAAACAAAACATATAAATAAATTTAATGAAAGAAATAAGAGATCTCTGTAAGAAACATTATAAAATCCTGGTTAAAAAAAATTGAAGAGGATATAAGAAAATAGAAAGATATTCCACACTCAAGGATTGGAAGAATTAACATTGTTAAAATGTCTTTACTACCCAAAGTGATCCACAGATTCAAAGCAATCCCTATCAAAATACCAGTAACATCCTTCACAGAAATAAAAAAAAAACTTAAAGTTCATACAGAACCATAAAATCCCTGAACAACCAAAGCAATCTTGACCAAAAAGAGCAAAGCTGAAAGCTAATTTCACACTGCATTACAGAGTTATAGTAACCAAAACAACACAATACTGGCATAAAAACCCCAAAAACAAAACAAAACAAAACAAAACAAAACAACAACAACAAAAAACCACCCCCAACAAAAATGAAACAGATACACAGACAAATGGAACAAAATAAAGAACCCAAAAAAAAAAAAAAATTCACACGCTTACAGTCAGCTCATTTTTAATAAAAATGCCAAGAGCATACAAAGGATAAAGGACAGTCTCTTTAATAAATGGTATGAGGAAATCAGGATATCCATATGCAGAAGGATGAAAATAGAACCCCTTCTTCCACCATATACAAAAATAAAAAGAATGGGTTAAATACTTAAATGTACAACCTGAAACTATGAAAATACTAGAAGAGAACATTGGGGAAATGCTTCATGTAAAAGCACAAAAACCA
This sequence comes from Mandrillus leucophaeus, assembly GCF_000951045.1. Lineage (NCBI taxonomy): Eukaryota > Metazoa > Chordata > Mammalia > Primates > Cercopithecidae > Mandrillus > Mandrillus leucophaeus. The sequence goes on from NW_012102266.1 coordinate 2,577,522, forward strand.
CAGGTAAAAGCACAGGTGACCATAGCAAAAATAAACAAATGGGATTGCATCAAGCTAAAAAGCTTCTGCCCAGAGAAAGAAACACTTAAAAAAGTGAAGAGACCACCTAAAGAATGGGAGAAAATATTTGCAAACTATCCAGCTGACAAGGGATTAAAGTCCAGAATATATACGGGACTCAAACAACTCAACAGCAATAATAATAATAATCATCCAATCTGAAAATTGGTAAAAGATTTAAATAGAAATTTTTCAAAAGAAGACATACAAATGGCCAATAGGTACATGAAAAAGTGCTCCACATCACTAATCATTAGAAAAATGCAAATCAAAACCACAATGAGATATCAACTCACCCCAGTTAGAATGGCTATTATCAAAAGAACAAAAGAGGACAAACGCTGATGAGTATTCAGAGAAAGAGGGATACCCATACACTGTTGGTGGGAATGTAAAGTAATATAGTCATAATGGAAGACATTATATAGGTTCCTCCAAAAACTAAAACTAAAATGACCATATGATTCAGCTATCTCACTGTTTGGTATATATCCAAAAGAAAGAACATACTATATCGGCCGGGCGCGGTGGCTCAAGCCTGTAATCCCAGCACTCTGGGAGGCCGAGGCGGGCGGATCACGAGGTCAGGAGATCGTGACCATCCTGGCTAACA
>NW_012102266.1:2578560-2604319 GCF_000951045.1 Mandrillus leucophaeus
AAAAAAAAAAAAAAAAAAAAAAAAAAGAAAGAACATACTATATCAAAGAAATATATGTACTTCCATGTTTATTACAGTACTATTCACAATAGCCAAATACAGAATCAACCTAACTGTTCATTAATGGACGAATGGATAAAGAAAATGTGGTATATATACCCAACAGAATATTATTCATCCATTAAAAAGCATGAAAGCCTATCATTTGCAGCAACAGGAATGGAACTAGAGGTCAGTATGTTAATTGAAATAAGTCAGGCACAGAAAGACAAATATTATACGTTTTCACTTCTATCTGGGGCTAAAAAAGCAGATTTTATGGAAGTAGAGAGTAGAATGGTAGTTACCAGAGGCTGGGAAGAAAAGGGAAGAGGAGAGGATAATGAGAAGTTGGTTAATGGTACAAAAATAAATAGGAGAAATAAGTTCTAGTGTTCATTAGTACAGTAAGAAAATTATGATTAGCAATAATTTATTGTGATCAATATAACTAGAAGAAAAATATTAATGTTCCAATACAAAAAAAAATAATGTTTGAGTGTTGGATGTCCCGATTACCTTAATTTGATCATTACACATTGTATATATGTATCAAAATATTATATGTACCCAAAATACGTATAACTATGATCTGTCAGTAGAAAACGTATCCCAAAATTGCCCCCAAACCCCAAAATACAGGATGGTAAAGGCACAAGGTAGATATTCCCATTCCAGAAGGGAGAAAAATGAAAGAAGGAAGAGGTGATGAGTCCCACATACGTCCAGAACCAACCACAGCAAATTCCACTAGACTTTAATGCTCAAGAATAATCTAGAATAATCCTTTTTCATTTGATACTCTGCCCTCCAGGACCACTGGAGTGGAAATGTTACCCCCACAGCTTGGCAGAGATCCACCCATGCTGTGGCTAGGTTGAGCAGGACTTGTGCCCACCCAGCCCTACTGCATGGGGGTTATGCCCAAAGGTTCTCAGAATTGTGGTCTCTCCCCCAGGGTTCTGTCAGAGAGAAACTAAACCCCAAGGGCTCTACCATGTAAGGATCTTACTTTCAAATTTCTTCCAGGTAGGGTTGTGCTACCATGGCTCCAGGTGACCGCACCCTCATGGCTTTAGTTGGAGGATATTTGGCCTGTTGAAGCTGAGATGATGTCCCTGATAATCTCTGAACTGCCTTTGGGGCTATTTCCCCCATCTTCTAGAATAGCACAAGACTACTGAATAACTTTAGCATCCTGTCCTGTAGCCTCTAAGAAGTCTGAGAAACTTTTTTCATTCCCCCCAACTTTCATCTCCTTCAGTTCAGACTGGCAGTGTTCTTGGTGGAGTACTGATTAGGTCCATGTTTCACACCCATACCAATCTCCTTAACAGACAGTTGCTTGGCCACACCCTTGGTATTCTTAACACTTTGTATGTTCTCCTATTTTGGTCAGGCCTCACCAGATTGTCTTCAGCAGCCCCTTCATGGAAATATCTACTTCTTAAAGCATGAAGCTCAAAACTCATTTTAAGGTATTTGTTACAGTAGTATCACACTTCTTGTTAACCAATTTATTTTAGTCAGTTCAGACTTCTATAACAAACATCATAGACTTGGTGACTTAAAGAAAAAATATTTCTTACAATTCCAGAGTCTTAGAAGTCCAAGACCAAAGTGACAAAAATTTCAGTGTCTTGTGAGGACCCTCTTTCTGTTTTACAGACAGCCCCTTTTTTTGCTGTATCCTCACATGATGGAGAAAAGTAGAACTCTTATCTCCTCTTCTTATAAGGGCAATAATTGCATCATGAGGATTCCAACCTCATGACCTTAATTCTGTCCTAAATGCACCCCCTCCAAATACCATCACATTAAAAATTAGGAATTCAACATATGAATTGGAGGAGGTGTAAATATTCAGTCCATAGCAATAGAGAAATTGGAATTACCCAGTCTGAATAGCAGAAAGAAAAAATAATGAAGAGAAATAAACAGAACCTAAGAGGCCTATGGGACACTCTTAAGCATACTAACATACACATTCTAGGAACAAATAACTGCAAAAGATACAGAATCAAAAGGGAACACTAGAGAATATCAATCAAACACAAAAGAAGGTAGTATTGGAGGAACTGAGGAATAAAAAGGATATAAAATATATAGAAAATGAAAAGCAATGTGGCAGAAGTATATTCTTTATTATATATTTTAAGTGGCTTAGATCCCCAATTAAAGACAGAAACCAGCAGAATAAATTTTAAAGTGTGATCAAATTATATGCTGATTACAAGAAACCCACTTTAGACTTAAAGAAACAAATAGGTTGGAAGTAAAAGAATGAAAAAAGATGTTGCATGTAAATAGTAGCCAAAAGACAGTGAATGTGACTATAGTCACATAGTCAAATAGATGTTGAATTTTTTTATAAAAAATTTTTATAAAAGTGAAAGAAACACATTGCATATTGATAAAAGTGGCAATTTGTCAAGGAGATATAAAATTATACACATAAATGCACCAAACAGTGGAGTCACAAAATATATGAAGCAACTATTGATAGAATTTACGAGAGAAGTAGACACTTCTGTGAGAATAGTTGGAGACTTCAATATTCCACTTTTTTTTTTTTTTTTTTTTTGAGGTGGAGTCTCGCTCTGTCACCCAGGCTGGAGTGCAGTGGTATGATCTTGGCTCACTGTAACCTCCGCCTCCCAGGTTCAAGAGGTTCTTCTCCTCAGCCTTCCAAGTAGCTGGGATTACAGGCATGCATTATGATGCCCAGCAAATTTTTGTATTTTTAGAAGAGACCAATGCCATGTTGGCCAGGCTGGTCTCAAACTCCTCACCTCAAGTGATCTGCCTGCCTTGACCTCTCAAACTGCAATATTCCAGTTTCATAACGGATATAATATCTACACAGAAAACAAAAAGAAAATAGACTTGAATTACACTATAAACCAACTAGACATAACAGACATAGTATGACAGATAGAACAATCCACAAAACAACAGAAAAATATATATACTTTTTCAAGTGCACATGAAACATTCTCCAGGGTAGGCTATAATTTGGTTCATAAAAATAATTCTCAATAAATTTAGAAGGAATAAAATCATTTAAAGTACCTTCTCTCACAACAATAGAGAATAAAGCTAAAAATCAATAACAGAAGGAAAATTGAAAAATTTTCACATACACAAAAATAACACACTCTTAAACAACCAGTGGGTCAAAGAAAAAATCACAAGGCAAATTAAAAAATATTTAGAAACAAATGAAGACAAAACATAGCATACAAAAACTTATGGGATGAGGTAGCGGCAGCAGGAGGAGGAGGGCTGGGCTGGCAGGGGAGGAGAAGGTAGGCGCCATGTCACATGCAACTCCAGGCAGGGCAGTCCAGTGGCTGAGGGATGCAGCCAGACCTTGGTGGGATGCGGGTTTTGCCAAGGCCTAGGTCTGGCGACTAGGTGGAGGCATCACGGGAGCCTTTTGGGTACCACGGAGATGTGTGTTTGCCTGCAATATATTTCACTTTCTACATTTAAAGGACATTCTTTCCAAAATGCTGTGAATAAATTTGGAATGGTACTGCATATTTTTATCTAATGGAGAACTAGCTGCACTTTGAATAAGGATTGCTGCACTGCATGACTTTAGAACATCCCTCACGATGTCATAAACCTGGAGCCGGAACCCCCAAGGCCTGAAGCAGATTGGCCTGGACCAGATCTGGGATGACCTTAGAGCCGCCATCCAGCAGGTGTACATGCCGCACAGCATGACCAGGTCCAGATACATGGAGCTCCACCCTCACGTTTATAACTAGTGTGCTAGGGTACACCAGTCAAACCAAGCATGAGGAGCTGGAGTTTCTAAGTCAAAAAAGGGGCAGACACCTGAAGGTGCTCAGTTCGTTGGCTTGGAATTATACAAACAACTTAAGTAATTTTTGAAGACTTATTTGACAAGTCTTAAGGATGGAGAAGATTTGATGGACAAGAGTGTACTGAAATTCTACACTCAACAATGGGAAGATTACTGATTTTCAAGCGAGGTGCTGAATGGAATTTGTGCCTACCTCAATAGACATTGGGTTCACTGTGAATGTGACAAAGGATGAAAGGAATATGTGAAATCTACTCCCTTGCATTAGTGACTTGTAGAGACTATTTAGGCCACTGAATAAACAGGTAAGAAATTCTGCTTCAAAGCTGATCAAAAAGGAAGGAAATGGTGAAACCATCAATACAAAACTGTGAGTGGAGTTTTAGTTTTACATGGAATTGGAGCTGAATGAAGATGATGCATTTGCAAAGGGCCCTACGTTAACAGTGTATAAAGAATCCTTTGAATCTCTCTTTTTTTTTCTGTCACAGAGAGATTTTATGCCAAAGAGAGCACTGAATTCTTGCAGCAGAACCCAGTTACTGAATATATGAATAAGGCAGAAGCTTGTGTGCTTCAGGAACAGCAAAGAGTTCAGGTTTACCTTCATGAAGGCACAGAAGATGAATTAGCAAGGAAATGTGAGCATGTCCTCATTGAAAAACACTTGGAAATTTTCCACACAGAACTTCAGAATTTATTGGAAGCTGACAAAAATGAAGATTTGAGACACATGTATAATCTTGTATCTAGAATCCAGAATAACCTAGGAGAATTGAAAAAACTGCTGGAGATGCACATTCATAATCAGGGTCTTTTAGCCATTGAAAAGTGTGGAGAAGCTGCTTTAAATGACCCCAAAATGTATGTACAGACTGTGCTTGATGTTCAAAAAATGCATTGCTTTGGTAATGTCTGCATTTAACAATGACACTGGCTTTGTGGCTGCTCTTGACAAGGCTTGTGGTTGCTTCATAAACAACAATGCGGTTACCAAGATGGCCCAGTCATCCAGTAAAATCCCCTGAGTCACTGGCTCAATACTGTGACTCCTTCTTGAGGAAAAGTTCCAAGAACACAGATGAGGCAGAACTAGAAGATACACTCAATCATGTAATGGTTGTCACAAGTACACAGGTGACAAAGACGTGTTTCAGAAGTTCTATGAAAAATGCTGGCCAAGAGGCTCATCCACGATGACAATGCGAGTGATGATGCCAGTAACTATGTCAATTTTCAGCCACTGTGATGGCTGGCATAGAAAGCTGTGAATTGCCGATAACTACGTTCCAACCCTAAGGGAAGGCAGTGAGTGACATTGCTGAAGCCAGCATGTTCTCTAAGTTAAAGCAAGCTTGTGGTTTCGAGTATATCTCTAAACTTCAGTGGATGTTTCAAGACACTGGTATGAGCAAAGATCTGAATGAGCAATTCAAAAATCACCTGACAAATTCAGAACACATAGACTGAGATTTCAGCATTTAAGTGCTGAGCTCTGGGTCCTGGTCCTTTGAGCAGTCTTGTATGTTTGCCTTCCCTTAGGGTTGGAATGTAGTTATCAGCAATTCACAGCTTTCTATGCCAGTTGTCACAGTGGCTGAAAATTGACATGCTTATATCAGTTGTCTAAAGGAGAATTAGTAACTAACTGCTTCACAAACAGATATACTTTGCAGGCATCCACATTCCAGATAGCAATCCTGCTTCAGTACAACACAGAAGATGCCTTGGTCCTGGAAGATGAAAATGCAAATGCTGATGAGGTGGAATTGAAGCCAGATACCTTAATAAAATTATATCTTGGTTATAAAAATTAGAAATTAAGGGTTAACATCAATCTGCCAATGAAATGGAACAGAAGCAGGAACAAGAAACCACACACAAAAATATTGAGGAAGACTGCAAACTACTGACTCAGACGGCCATCATGAGAATCATGAAGATGAGGAAGGTTCTGAAACACCAGCAGTTAGTTGATGAGGCCCTCACTCAGCTATCCTCCAGGTTCAAACCCCAGGTCCCTGATCAAGAAATGCATTGACATTCTAATTGAGAAAGAACATCTGGAGCAAGTTGATGGTGAAAAAGACACCTACAGTTACTTCACTTAACCCTCTAGGAAGGATCTGATTGTGTGTCCTGCAGCAAATAGTTCATATTGGAAAGAATGGAAACAACTCAAGTTTATAGCAGCCAGCCTGCCACCATTGGACCTCCCTTTTTAAAACTGAGACCAAGACTCCTATCAGCTGGTCTCAGATTTACACTGGAACTGCTCAGGATAGATACATTTCAAATCTGTAAATATGGACACCAATGCCATTTACCCTAATTTAAGAACAGAAAAGACTGAACCTCCCATGGTGAAGGCTGCCCGCTACTGCATTTAAATCAAGACATGGGCTCCCCCATTAGCAACTGTTGTATTGGCAGCACTTGTCATGTTGGCAGCACTTTGAGAGCAAGTCTGAATGGACTCATGTGTAATCTGTTATGAAAAACCATTTGTTTAGTGTATTTCATTTTTAATGTGTGAAAATAAAGAAAATTAAAGGATTTCTTATTGAATGGTACCTCACATCTCAACACTAACATTGAATATAAATGGCCGTATTGCTCCACTTAAAAGATACAGAACAATAGAATGGATAAGAATTCACCAACCAACTATCTTCTGCCTTTAAGAGACTTACCTAATACATAAGGACTCTCATAAACTTAAGGTAAAGGGGTGGAAAAAGGCATTTCATGTGAATGGACACCAAAATGAGCAGGAGTAGCTATTCTTATATCAGACGAAATGAACTTTAAAGCAACAGCAGTTAAAAAAGACAAAGAGGGACATTATATAATGGTAAAAGGCCTGTTCAACAAGAAAGTATCACAATCCTAAATATATATGCGCCTAACACTGGAGCTCCCAAATTTATAAAACAATTACTTATAGACCTAAGAAATGAGATAGGCAGCAATACAATAGTAGTGGGGGACTTCAATACTCCACTGACAGCACTAGACGGGTCATCAAGACAGAAAGCCAACAACAACAACAACAAACAATGGATTTAAGCTATACCTTGGAACAAATGGACTTAAAAGATATACATACAAAATTTCACCCAACAACCGCAGAATGCACATTCTATTCAACAGCTCATGGAACTTTCTCCAAGATAGACCATATAATAGGCCACAAAATGAGCCCTAATAAATTTAAGAAAATTGAAATCATATTAAGCACTCTCTCAGACCACAGTGGAATAAAACTGAAAATCAACTCCAAAAGAAACCTTCAAAATCATGCAAATATATGGAAATTAAATAATCCGATCCTGAATGATCATTGGATCAAAAATGAAATCAAGATGAAAATTTGAACAATTCTTCAAAGTGAACACCAATAGTGACACAACCTATCAAAACCTCTGGGATGCTGGGTGCAGTGGCTCATGCCTGTAATCCCAGTACTTTGGGAGGCCGAGGAGGGTGGATCATGAGGTCAGGAGTTCAAGACCATCCTGGCCAAGATAGTGAAACACCATCTCTACTAAAAATACAAAAATTAGCTGGGTGTGGCGGCATCTGCCTGTAGTCCCAGCTACTCAGGAGGCTGAGGCAGAAGAATCACTTGAACCTGGGAAGTGGAGGTCACAGTGAGCCAAGATCATGCCACTGCACTCCAGCCTGGGTGACAGAATGAGACTCTGTCAAAAAAAAACCCAACAACAACAACAACAACAAAAACTCCCTCTCAGATACAGCAAAGGCAATGCTAGGAGGAAAGTTCATAGCCCTAAAAGCCTGCATCGAAAAGACTGACAGAGCACAAACTGACAATCTACGGTCACACCTCAAGGAACTAGAGAAACAAGAACAAATCAAACCCAAACGCAGCAGAAGAAATGAAATAACAAAGATCAGAGCAGAACTAAATGAAATTGAAACAAAAAAAAATACAAAAGAGAAATTAAACAAAAATCTGGTTCTTTGAAAAGATAAATAAAATTGATAGACCATTAGCAAGATTAACCAAGAAAAGAGAAAATCCAAATAACCTCAATGAGAAACGAAATGGGAGATATTACAACCGACACCACAGAAATACCAAAGATCATTCAAGACTATTGTGTACATCTTTACATGTAGACTAAAAAACCTAGAAGAGATGGATGAATTCCTGGAAAGATACAACCCTCCTAGCTTAAATCAGGAAAAATTAGATATCCTAAACAGACCAATAATAAGCAGCAAGATTGAAATGGTAATTTAAAAATTATTAACAACAAAAAAAATCCAGAACCAGATGGATTCACAGCAGAATTCTACCAGACATTCAAAGAAGAATTGGTACAAATCCTATTGACACTATTCCACAAGATAGAGAAAGAGGGAACCCTCTCTAAGTCATCCTACGATGCCAGCATCACCCTAATACCAAAACCAGGAAAGGGCATAACCAAAAAAGAAAACTACAGACCGATATCCCTGATGAACATAGATGCTAAAATCCTTAACAAAATACTAGCTAACCAAATCCAACAACATTATCCAAAAGCTAATCTACCATGATCAAGTGGACTTCATACCAGTGATGGTTTAATATATGCAAGTCAGTAAATGTGATGCACCACAAAAACAGAATTAAAAACAAAAGTCACATGATTATCTCAACAAATGCAGAAAAAGCATTTGACAAAATCCAGCATCCATTTATGATTAAAACTCTCAGCAAAATCAGCATACAAGGGATATACCTCAATGTAATAAAAGATGACAAACCCACAGCCCACATAATACTGAATGGTGAAAAGTTGAAAACATATTCTCTGAGAACCGGAACCAAATAAGGATGTCCACTCTCACCACTCCCCTTCAGCATCGTACTGGAAGTCTTAGCCAGAGCAATCAGACAAGAGAAAGAAATAAAGGGCATCTAAATCAGTAAAGAGGAAGTCAAACTGTCACTGTTTGCTGATATGATTATTTACCTTGAAAACCCTAATGAGTCCTGCAGAAAGTTACTAGAATTGATAAAATAATTCAACAAAGTTCCTGGATACAAAATTAAGGTACGTAAATAAGTAGCTCTTCTATACACCAACAGCAACCAAGCAGAGAATCAAATCAAGAACTCAATCCCTTTTACAATAGCTGCAAAAAAAAAAAAAAAAAATACTTAGGAATATACATAACCAAGGAGGTGAAAGACTTGCACAAGGAAAACCACAAAACACTGCTGAAAGAAATCATAGACAACACGAACAAATGGAAACACATCCCATGTTCGTGGATGGGTAGAATGAATATTGTGAAAATGACCATATTGCCAAAAGCAATTTACAAATTCAACACAATTCCCATCAAAATACCGCCATCATTCTTCACAGAATTAGAAGAAACAATTCTAAAATTCATGTAGAATCAAAGAAGATCCTGCATATCCAAAACAAGACTAAACAAAAAGAACAAATTTGGAGGCATCACATTACCTAATTTCAAACTATACTATAAGGCCATAGTCACCAAAACAGCATGGTACTAGTATAAAAATAGGCACACAGACCAATGTAACAGAATAGAGAGCCCAGAAATAAACCCAAATGCTTACAGACAGCCGATCTTTGACAAAGCAAACAAAAACATAAATTGGGGAAAGGACACCATTTTTAACAAATGGTGCTGGGCTAAATGGCTAGCCACATGTAGGAGAATGAAACTAGATCTTCATCTCTTACCTTATACAAAAATCAACTCAAGATGGATTAAGGATTTAAATCTTATGTGCTTTCCTGAAACTATAAAAATTTTAGAAGATAACATTGTAAAAACCCTTCTAGACATTGGCTTAGGCAAGGGTTTCATGACCAAGAACCCAAAAGCAAATGCAATAAAAACAAAGATAAATAGCTGGGACTTAATTAAACTAAAAAACCTTTGCATGGCAAAAGGAACAGTCAGCAAAGTAAGCAGGCAATCCACAGAGTGGGAGAAAATCTTCACAATCTGTACATCTGACAGAGAACTAATATCTAGAATCTACAAGAAACTCAAACAAATCAGCAAGAAAAAAACAAGCAATCCCATCAAAAAGTGGGCTAAAGACATGAATAGACAATTCTGAAAATGAGACATACAAATGGCCAACAAATATATGAAAAAATGCTCAACATCACTAATGATCAGGGAAATGCAAATCAAAACCACAATGCAATACCATCTTACTCCTGCAAGAATTGCCACAATCAAAAAATAAAAACACAGTAGATGTTGGCATGGATGCAGTGATCAGGGAACACTTCTACACTGCTGGTGAGAAGTAAATTAGTACAACAACTATGGAAAACAGTGTGAAGACTCTTTAAAGAACTAAAAGTAGAATATTTTAGTTCTACCATTTGATCCAGCAATCCCACTACTGGATATTTACCCAGAGGAAAATAAGTCATTGTATGAAAAAGATACTTGCACATGCTTGTTTGTAGCAGCACAATTCACAATTGCAAAATTGTGGAACCAACCCAAATGCTCATCAATCAACGAGTGGGTAAAGAAACTGTGATCTATATCTATATGTATATCTATATCTATATGTATATCTATATCTATATGTATGATGGACTACTACTCAGCCATAAAAACGAATAAATTAATGGCATTCGCAGCAGCCTGGATGAGATTGGAGACTATTATTCTAAGAGAAGTAACTCAGAAAAGGAAAACCAAACGTCATATGTTCTCACTGATATGTGGGAGCTAAGCTCTGAGGATGCAAAAGTGTAAGAGTGATACAGTGGACTTTGGGGACTTAGGGGAAAGAGTGGTAGGGAAGTGAAGGATAAAAGATTACAAATAGGGTGCAGTGTATACTGCTCGAGTGATGGGTGCACCAAAATCTCAAAAATCACCACTAAAGAACTTACTCATGTACCAAACACCACCTGTACCCCAATAACCTATAGAAAAATTAAAACTTTTTTAAAAAAGGACAAAGGAGATTGAGAAGAAAAAGAAATAACTGCTTTAACATCAGTCTCAGGTTGATGACAACTTACTTATTTAATGCATGGGTTCTGCATTGGGTAATGGTATGTAATTTTAAATAGATCCTTATATATGTTTGTTTGTTTCTATATGCACATATAAAATCTATATATATAGAAAAAAAACTTATGCGATGCAGTAAAGGCAGTGCTCAGAGGAAAGTTTATAGCTGAAAATGCTTACATTACAAAATGAAAAAGATGTCACATTAACAACCCAACAAAAGGAAGGATATAATAAAGGTTAAAGCGAGATGACAAGCTAGAGAATAAAAAAAATAGAGATAATCAATAAAACCAAATATTAGTTCCTTGAAATAATCAACAAAGTTGATAAGTATTCAGCTACATTGCTAAGAAAAACAGACAGTAGATGTAAATAACTAGAATCAGAAATGAAAGTGGAAACAATACTTCCAACTTTACAGAAATAAAAGGATTATAAGATACTAGTATGAACAAATGAGTGCCAACAAATTAGATAATTTAGATGAGCTGAATAAATTTCTAGAAAACATGAATCACTAAAACTGACTCAAGAAGAAATAGAAAATGTCAATTGACCTACAACAATTGAAGAGATTGAATCAGTAGGAAAAAAAAGAAAAAAAAGAAACAAAACTCCCAACAAAGAAAAGCCCAGAACCAGTTGGCTTCACTGGTATATCATACATTTCAAAAAGGATTAACACTGACACTAATATTACTCAACCTCCTCCAAAATACAGAAGAGAAGGAAATTCTTCCTAATACAATACCCTAATACTACAGTCAGACAAAACAGTACACAAAAACTATAGCCTAATATCCTTTATGAATATAGATACAGAAATCCTCAACAAAATACAGGCAAACTGGATCCAACAGCACAGTAAAAATATTATACTCCATAACCAAGCGGGATTAATCTCAGATGTACAAGAGTGGTTCAATATCTAAAAATGGATTGATGCAATAGATCACATTAATAAAATAGAGGAAAAATACTACATGGTCACTTCAGGTGCAAAAAAAGACGACAAAATCCAACACTCTTCTGTGACAAAAATACTTATCAAAGTAGGAAAAGGAAACTTCTTCAACATGATAAAAGACATTTATGGATATTCCACAGCTAACATTATACTCAATAGTGGAAAACAGAAAGCTTTTCTGGTAAGGTCAGGAACAAGACAGGATGTCTACTTTCACCATTGTTACTCAACCTTGTACTGAAAATCCTAGCTAGAGCTATGAAATGAACAAATAAGATGTTCACATTGGAAACAAAGAAGAAGTTCAACTATCTCTATTTGGAAATGACATAATTCTATTTTAAGAAAAATTCCAAACAACACACACACACACACACCCACGAGCTAATAAATAAATTTGGTAAAGTTTCAGGGTATAAGATCTTATTAGTCTGTTCTCCTGCTGCTAATAAAGACATACCCAAGACTGGATAATTTGTAAAAAAAGAGGTTTCATGTACTCACAGTTCCACGTGGCTGGAGAGGCCTCACAATCACAGCAGAAGATGAAGGAAGAGCAAAGGAATGTCTTACATGGCAGCTGGCAAAAAGAGAGCTTGTGCAAGGGAACTCTTATTTGTAAAACCATCAGATCTCTTGTGACTTATTCTGTATCAAGAGAACAGTATGGGGGAAATGGCCCCTATGATTCAATTATCTCCCACTGGCTTCCTCCCACAACATGTGGGACTTACAGGAGTTACAATTCAAGATGAGATTTGGGTGGGGACACAGCCAAACCATATCATTCCACCCCTGGATCCTCTCACATCTCATGTCCTCACATTTCAAAACCAATCATGCCTTCCCAACTGTCCCCAAAAGTCTTAACTCATTTCAGCATTAACTCAAAAGTCCACCATTCAAACTCTCACTTGAGACAAGGAAAGTCTCTCCTGCCTATGAGCCTGTAAAATCAAAAGCAAATTAGTTACTTCCTAGATACAAGGGTGTACAAGCATTGCATAAGTACACCCATTCCAAATGGGAGAAATTGGCCCAACTGAAAGGGCTAAAAGTCCCATGCAAGTCTGAAATCCAGCAGGGCAATCAAATCTTAAAGCTCCAAAATGATCTCCTTTGACTCCATGTCTCACATCCAGGTCATACTGATGAAAGAGGTGCATTCCCATGGACTTGGGTAACTTTGCCCCTGTGGCTTTGCAGGATACAACCTCCCTCCTGGCTGCTTTTACAGGCTGGCATTGAGTGTTTGTGGCTTTTCCAGGCACAGGGTGTAAGCTGTCAGTGGATTTACCATTTCGGGGTCTGGAGGACAGTGGCCCTCTTCTCACAGCTCCACTAGGCAGTGCTCCAGTGAAGACTCTGTTTGAGGGCTCCCACCCCACATTTTCCTTCTGTGCTGATCTAGCAGAGGTTCTCCATGAGGGCACTGCCCCTGCAGCAAACTTATTTCTGGACATCCAGGCATTTCCATACATCCTCTGAAACCTAGGCAGAAGTTTGCAAACCTCAATTCTTGACTTTGGTGCACTTCAGGCTCAACACCATATGGAAGCTGCCAAGGCTCGGGGCTTGCACCCTCTGAAGCCATGGCCTGAACTGTACCTTGGCCCCTTTTAGCCATGACTGGAGTGGCTGGAATGCAGGGCACCAAGTCCCTAGACTGCACACAGCAGAGGCACCATGGGCCCGGTGCATGAAACCATTTTTTCCTCCCAGGTCTCAGTGCCTGTGATGGAAGGAGCTGCTGTGAAGACCTTGGACATGCCCTGGAGACATTTTCCCCATCATCTTGGTGATTAACATTTGGTTCCTCATTACTTATGCAAATTTCTGCAGCCTGATTGACTTTCTTCTCAGAAAATGGGTTTTTCTTTTCTGTCCCATTGTCAGGCTGCAAATTTTCTGAACTTTTATGCTCTGCTTCCCTTATAAAACTGAATGCTTTTAACAACAACACCCAAACCACCACTTTAATGCTTTGCTGCTTAGAAATTTCTTCTGCTAGATACCCTAAATTATTTCTCTCAAGTTCAAAATTCCAAAAGTCTCTAGGGCAGGGGCAAAATGCCGTGGTCTCCTTGCTAAAGCATAAGAAGAGCAACTTTTGCTTCAGTTCCCAACAAATTTCTCATCTCCATCTGAGACCACCTCAGCCTGGATGTAATTGTTAGCATTTTTGTCAAAGTCATTCAACAAGTCTCTAGGAAGTTCTAAACTTTCTCACATTTTCCTGTCTTCTTCTGAGCCCTCCAAACTGTTCCAACCTCTGCCTGTTACCCAGTTCCAAAGTTGCTTTTAAACTTTTGGGTATCTTTACATCAGCAAGTCACTAATGGTAGCAATTTACTGTATTAAGCTGTAGTCATGCTGCCAATAAAGACATACTCCAGACTAGATAATTTATGAAGAAAAGAGGTTTCATGGACTCACAGTTCCACATGGCTGGGGAGGCCTCACAATCCTGGCAGAAGATGAAGGAAGAGCAAAGGAATCTCTTACATGGCAGCAAGCAAAAAGAGAGCTTGTGCAGGGAAACTCCCATTTATAAAACCATCAGATCTCATGAGATTTATTCACTACCACAAGGACAGTATGGGGGAAACTGCCCTCGTAATTCAATTATCTCCCACCAGGTCCCTCCCACAACATGTGGGAGTTATGGGAGCTACAACTCAAGATGAGATTCAGGTGGGGACACAGCCAAACCACATCAAAGATAAATACACAAAAATCAGTTCATGTTTCTATACACCAGTGTTTTAAAGTGTAGGTTTTATTATTATTCAGGTGTGGTGAGGCTAAGAAATCAGGAGATGACTGCCATTGAAAAGGTAGTCTGTCACTCACAGTTCCCAAGAGGAAGTAGCATGCTACACCACAGGGGGCACACAGAAAAGCACCGGAGTTGGTCAGGAGGCAGAGGGAGCAAGGGGAAAACATGGGCAAGAGCCCTTGTTGTGGTTTCGTTAAGAAGGGACGAATAAGTCAAGATAGGCAAGCATTGGATTGGCTAGTTTGAAAAGTTTCAGCAAACTCGAGAACATAGGGGCTTATCCCTAGTTGTGTGGTACCAGAACTTAGGGTGATTAGGGCAGGGAAATTGTGGCCCTGAGTTTGAGAATCCAATAGAGGAGGGAATGGGAGTGTGGGCTTTGGACTGGTTACTTTCCAAATGAAAGGAATGCTCCCGGGAAAGTTATTTGCTATTTCTAGGAATTGGCTAGCCCTGGGAAGGAGTGGTAGTGTAACCAGGGTCACCAAGGCCTCATATGTCAACGTATCAGAAATACACGGGAAAAAAGGCATGATTTATACAACCAGAAATGAGCAATCTCAAAAGGAAATAAAATAATTCCATTCACAATTGATCCAGAAGAATAAATTACCTAGGAATAAATTTAATCAAGGAAGGGAAGCACTGGTACAATGCAAACTCAAAATGTTACGGAAATAAAGAAAAACTAAATACATGGAAAGACGTCTCACGTTCATGGATTAAAAGTCTTAATATTATGAAGATGGCAATATGCCTCAAAGCAACCTACAGATTTAATGCAATCTGTATTAAAATTACAATGGCTTCTTTTTTTCAGAATAAGAGAGCCAATCCTCAAAATTCATATGAAATCTCAAAGGATCCAGAACAGCCTATGGTATCTTGTAAAAGAAGAAAAGTTGGAAGACTCACACTTCCCAATTTCAAAACTTACTACAAAGCTACAGTAATCCAAAGAGTATCTGAATGGAATAAGGATAGACACATAGACCACTGAAATAGAACTGAGAGTTCAGAAATCAACCCAGAAATCTATGGCTAATTGATTTTTGTCAATGGCGCCAAGACAGTTTAATAGACAAAGAAGAGGATCTTCAACAAATGGTGCTGGCACAAATGGATAACCAACATGTAAGAGCTTGAAGTTGGACCCCTATACTACTTCATAAACAAAAATGATGTTAAACTAAATCAACGACCTAAATATGTAAGCACAAACTGTAAAACTGTTAGCAGAAAACACTGGGGTAAATCTTCACGATCTTGAATTAAGCAATGGATTCTTTGACAGCAAAAACACAAACAAAAACTTTAAAAATAGTCAAATTTGACTTGGCAAAAATTAAGAACTTGTGCAGCAAAGAATATAATCAAGAAAATGAAAAGACTACTTACGAGATGTAAGAAAGTATTTGCAAATAATATATATGATAAAGGTTTATCATATATGTATGTAGAATATATAAAGAACTCATAATTCAGCAACAAAAAGACAAACCACTCATTTGAAAACTAGGCAAAGGACTTGAGTAGACATTTCTCTAAAGAAGACACACAAATGGCCAAGAAGCACATGAAAAGATGTTCAACATCATTAGTCATTAAAGTAGTACAAATCAAAATCACAGTGAGATTCTACTTCATATCTACTATTATGACTAAAATTTTTCAAATGGAAAATAAAAGGTATTGCTGAGGATATGGAGAAATAGAAGACTTTGCACATTGCTGGTAGGAACGTAATATATTACAGGCAATGTGGAAAGTAATTGGTGACCGATCAAAAAGTTAAACATAGAATTACTATGTGATCTAGCAATTCTACTTCTACATATATACCAAAAAGAAATGAACACTTACATCCACAAAATATGGCATACTAATATTTATTCATAATAGCTAAAAGTTGGAAACCAAACATCCATCAACAGAGTGGATAAACAAATTGCATTATGTACACACAATGGAATATTATTCAGGCATAAAAAAGAAGGCAGTACTTATACTTGCTATAACTTGGATAAACCTCAAAAACATTTTGTTAAGTGCAAAAAGCCAGATACAAAAGGTCATATTAGATAAATCCTTTCATCTGAAATATCCAGAATAAATAAATCCATAAAGACAGAAATCAGATTAGTGATTTTCAAGGGATGAGAGGAAGAGGGTTTGAGGAGTGATTACTTAGTGGGCATAAAGTATTCTTCTGGGGTGATGAAAAAGCGTTGAAACTTGAGAACGATGGTTGCACAATATTGGGAACACACTAAATGTGACTGAATTGTATATTTCAAAATGATGAATTACAAGTTCTGTGAATTTTACCCCCATTAAAAATAGAAAATAAATAAAATGATTTTTTAAGGTTTAGAAAATTGTTAGCATTACATTCACTCATTGAATGTTACCAGAAAAAGCATCACAAAATTGGATTCACTGGTTTCATTTTGAATTAATAAACACAAACCTCAGGTGGGTACTTCACAATATCCTGAAATAAAAATACCACTATATTTTTCTCCTAGTAAATTGACTTTTCTCTTCTGTGAGGTAGCTATTTATTTCCCTCAACTTTCTCCTCAAATATCATTTCATACTTCCCCTCTCTTCAAAAATTCTACCCACCCCAAATGACAACCTCAGTAAGTCCCTGAAAAAAATAGAAGCTGCCAGATAGCTACTCCCTCACCTTCCCACCAGTTAATCTATAAACCTTACTGCAGCAGATACTGATCATCTATTTCCCATGAGTTTTTTACCCTTTTATCTCTTGCTAACCAAAACCCAACTTGGATTAGCTAGCATCCATGTGTTCAGGAGAGCTTGGCCTTGTCCAGTCCTGAGACATGAATCATGATTGAACCAAATCAGTCATGTTTGTTTCATTTCCAGGTATAAGAGATCATTTCTGACATGGGCATGCAATATATAGAGGCCCCCAGAGCTTGAGGAGGATTTTTACTAGATTTTTAAGAAGCTGCACAGGAAGAAGCACATCTCTTTTTATCAGGATGTAGTTTTGACTGCTTATTGCTTGGAATTACTGCTGATATCTTGCAAGTATGACACAACCAACAAATAGAGAGGGTAGAGCAAAGGAGGATAGAGCAAAGGATCTTGGTAACTTTTTTTTTTTTTTTTTTTTTTTGGGACAGAGTCTCACTCTGTCTCCCAGGCTAGAATGCAGTGATATGACCTTGGCTCACCTCAACGTCCACACCTCCCCCACACAGGTTCAACTGATTCTCCTGCCCCAGCCTCCAGAGTAGCTGGGATTACAGTGCATGCCACCATGCCTGGCTAACTTTGTATTTTAGTAGAGATGGGGTTTCACCATGTAGGTCAGGCTGGTCTTGAACTCCTGACTTCAAGTGATCCACCTGCCTTGGCCTCCTAAAGTGCTGGGATTACAGGCATGAGCCACTGCACCTGGCCCTTGGTGACAGTCCTGAGCCACTGAATTAACCAACTCTGAAACTGGCCCACCTATAGACATATTGTTATATAAGATGATAGCTGGCATTATTGAAACAGCAAGGTAGGAAGGGGTCCCTGGCAAAACTCCAACTGGCCTGCGCACTGGAAGGAATGCACTGGGACTGAGCCACATAGTTCACACCCTTTGCAGAAGGCAGGAGCTTGCCCCTCCTCTTCCTGTGTGGAACCTGGGATTCAAACACAAGGTGGGAAGCACATCAACAGGAACTCTGGCCTCACAGAGAGTCCTTGTTTCCCCTTTTTTTCCTTTTCACCCAATAAAACCCTGCTGTATTCACCCTTCAAACCTGTGAGCCTAAACCTTGCTGGCCGTGGGACAAAGACCCTATCTTTAGCTGAACTAAGGAAAAGTCCCGCAACGTTATTACATTACTTTAATTGGGATTCTGTTATTTGAAGAGGAAAGCATCCTTACTGAACAAATAGAGATGATATTCTTCGGCTTATCAAAGGCCAGCCACTGCACTTGGCTTTGACTCCTATCATGCCTACCTGTCACAAAGCCTTTACTTTGGTAATTTCTGTACCCTACTCCCCAATCCACTTCTGCATTTTCTAGTTTACTCTTTCTGAAAGATTCCATTCAGCGTATAAACATGACATAGACATTTCCATGAATGAAAGGTGTCCACTGAACTCTCCATTGCCTCCCTCTCCATTATCATCCCATACTTTTACTTCTTTTCCAAAACTTTGTAAAACAATCACCTTCTCTTACTGTTGTCATTTTTTGTAATTGTACTCTTTTAAAAAGGCACATAAAAATTATTGGCTTATATAACTAAGGAGTCAGAAATAGGTATTGTTTCGCATAAATTAGATTCCACAAACTCAAACAAGGTCATAGTATTCTGTCTCTTCCTACCTCCAAATCTTAGTGCTGCTCCTATGTGTCTGCCTTATTTCCCAGTGCAGACAAGCTATCTTCACACACTAGGAAAAATGGCATCTATAGACTTCCAGTTTCGTGGCCTTAGTAGTAAGGCACTTCATCTTCCAGTTAAAATTGAAAAAAGACTCTATTAGATCGTATAACTTGTCCTGAATCAACTTTTATGGTCAAGAAAATGAGATATTATAATTGAATGGACCTAGATCTTGTGCTCAAAAGTCATTCCCTCTAGCCAGGAATACTGTGATTTACAGCCATAGAATTGTTAAAAGATTGGAGTGAGAAAGGAGTCATTCTCCAAATAAAGCAGACACAAAAACGGAAGCCAATTACAGTCCACCCTTGACCTCTGGGTGTTCAGCACAATTAAACCCTTATACCTATACATAATATGCATTTCCTAAAATGCTCCTGCATAATATAATGCATCTGTTATATGTTAATCCAAAAATGCATTCACTCCCTCTCAAAAGGAGACAAGCCAAAATTGTATCAAGTTACTGCCTTTAGCTCTACATTCAGATCTCCAAACTATGTGCATTCCCTCCTGAATCAGATCCAGATGAGAATCGTCATGATATAGCATCTAAAATTAAAGAATGTACCATCCCTAATATGCCCAATATACAGAAAAACAGGACAATCAGGAGCAAATGGAAATCACTTACAGTTGTCACCAGCCATTGCAAATTCTATTTGCAGATTCTATTAGTCAGAGATAGAAAGGCCTCACTGTCCTGGCAGTGCAGTGAGTGGAGGTAGCTGAACAATTTGACTGTTTCTGACCTCTGAGAGCTTTTCTTTGTCCTTTACTTCCATGGCCATAGCCAAGAAAAGAGCTACGGAGAATTCCTTTGGGGAGGAGTTGTACTAAATTCCAGTTTCAGGTATGTCACCAATTTATCTATTTGTCAAGGCCACTGCAGTTATATTATAGAAACTCAGTGCAAATATGTTTAGGTTAAAAAGATAACTGAGCTAGGTTTAGTGGCTTGCACCTGTAATGTCAGCTACCTGGGAGGCTGTGGTGGGAGGGTCATTTAAGCCCAGGCATTCAAGGCTACACTGAGCTATGATCATGCCACTGCACTCTAGCCTGGGCAAAAGAGTGGGGCTCTGTCTCTAAACAAAGCAAAAAATAAATTGGTTCATTTAACTGGGAAGTAGAGGCTCCCCTAGAACCTGAATCTCAAATTAGAGTTTTAGAAATCTCTCACTCTACCATTAGTCCTTTGCCCATTTTCTCTCAATCTTTCTCTTTTCCTTCCTCCCTCTTTCTGTTTCTATCTCTATCTCTATATCTTTCTCTCACTATGGAAAAAATTTTCCAGTAACTGGGAAGAGGGCTGCCAGCAGCCTAAATTACATTCCTCTCCCAACCATGCGTCCAATCTGGCTTGTGCCCTCCACTATGGTATCGAAATGGATCTTGTCAAGGTTTCCTCTGATCCTCATTTTACCAAATGCAATATACAATTTTCTGGGCACCTTATTCAACCTCACAATAAAGTATTACTCATTTGATCACCTCATGCCCCTTGAAACACTCTCCTCTTTCTGTTGCAAGGACAGAATTCTCTGAATTTCTTTCACATTCTCAGTTTCATTGGCTGGATTTTCCTCTTCTTCAAATCTACATATTGACATCTAAGGATTTGGTCCTGGGCACTCCTCTCTGCCTTATCTATACTCTTTCTCTAAGTAATCTCATTAGATAGCACAGTTTAAATGCCAGTCACATACTGATGACTCCCAATTTTCAAATGTACAACCACTCAGTTTCAGACACACACACACACACACACACACACACACAAAATCCAACAACCTATTTGATATTGTCATTTGAATGTATACCAGGCAAATCAGAATTAATGCATTCAAGATGAACTCCTCATAATCTATTCCTTCCCCAGACTTCCTTCTTTCAATACATGGCACCATCCATCCATATGTTTAAGCCACAAAGACAAAAGACTTCTCTTTTTCTCACCATTCACGCAATCCATCACTTGGTGCAATTACTAAAACCACTCCATTAAGTAATGTGAATTTCCTAGTTATCTCCTCTGATTGTCTGTTCTCCAAAATTTTCTCCTCTACAACCCACACATTTACATGCAGCAATTAATATTGCAGAATAGTTCTCCACTGTCACTCAAAAATCACTGAAAAACAAATTAAGTCTTGCCAGACCTTGTAGAGATCATGCTACAGAGAAAGGAGGGACTTAATTTAAAAACAAAGCATTCTCTCGTGCCAAATGCTTTGCAAGCTGAACTGGATTAGTAACACAAATTATGAAATTTCCTGGCAGTAAATAACAGAGGCAAGCACTTTAAAAATTACCTATCCTATCTGTGGAATGGGCAGGAAGCCCTATATCTGAATGTAGACTGAGCTCACAGAACAGGTTTAGTCTCATTTCAATTTTAGGAGTTAAACAAACAACAAAATCTTTACCTTAACCCCATCCTAGACAGAAGAGACTTTTATGTTTATTAATATTTTTTGTCTTTAATAGCTTTAGTAGTCATTTCTAGGTTTATGCACATAAAATAGATCTCCAAGGGTCTGCTTAGAAGTATAATTATATCCTGTAGTTGTCTACTATGGCTGCCATAAAAGAGTACCACAAACTGGGTGGCTTAAACAACAAAAATGTATTATCTCACAGTTCCGGAGGCTGCAATTCTGAGATCAAAGTGTCAGCAGCGATGACTCCTTCTGAGGGCTGTGAGGGAGAATGTATTCCAGCCCCTCTCCTAGCTTCTGATGGTTTGCTGGCAATCTTTGGCATTCGTTGGCTTGCAGAAGCATCACTCGGGTCTCTGCCTTCAGGTTCACATGGCTTTCTCCCTGTATGAGTGTGTCCAAATTTTCATTTTTTATAAGGACACCAATCAGATTAGATTACAGGCCCATCCTACTCCAGTATGATCTTTTTTTTTTGGAGATGGAGTCTCTCTTTGTCACCCAGGCTGGAGTGCAGTGGCAGGCTCTTGGCTCATTGCAACCTCTGCCTCCTGAGTTCAAGCGATTCTCCTGCCTCAGCCTGTTGAGTAGCTGGGATTACAGGTGCGTCCTATCACGCCTGGCTAATTATTGTGTTTTTAGTAGAGAAAGGGTTTCACTATGTTGGTCAGCTGGTCTCAAACTCCTGACCTCGTGATCTGCCCACCTTGGCCTCCCAAAGTGCTGGGATTACAGGTGTGAGCCACCATGCCCTGCTGACCTTATCTTAATGAATTGCATCTGCAATGACCCTTTTAAAAGATAAAGTCATGTTCTGGGGTACTGGGAGTTAGAACGTCAACAAATTAATTGGGAGGTTGACATATAATTTAACCCATAACACCCTCACATTATTTTGGGGAAAATGATCCTTAATAAAGGATCATTTAATAAGCCTTAATAAAGGATCATTTAAACTCCAAGTGAAAATAGAAATATTTACCAACAGGTCAATCAATAATTGAAATACAAAGTTAGGGATGCAGGCAATGAGATTCCTAAGTTTCCTTTAATCTTTGAAAAATTTCTCTAGGCCTTAAGAATAGATAAGATTACCAGAGAGAAATGAAAAGATATGGGAAAGGTGAGGCAATTAATCATTGACTTGGATATAAAGGGCAACCGTTAGACGTAAAGGTCAAAAAGCAATAATATTGGGTTCTAAGAAATTAAAGTCAACATGAGATTGGGCATAAAGTAATTACACAGAAATAGAGCTACTGCAAAGCAGACAGTTCTCAATCCACAAATCCAAGTGTACAAAAAATAGCACATTTTTTACTTTCTGTAAATCTTATTTATTTCAACGTTAAGTCCTCACCTCTAGTTACACAACCGTTCTCGAAGATCTTCTCTCCCCAGTGTAGTTTACCCATCTGGGAACCCTATATATCCCCAGGGCACTGGCAATACCTTTCTTATCCCACCAGAAACCCTCGTCTGGAATCCTAAATCCTACATTTCACAGAGGCCTAGGACACACTCCTAGGATACAACAATCCCTCTAACTGGCACATTCTCAAGAACATTTTCATGGAACAGGGTACAGGCTTCCCATGCTGGTGTGACTCAGAGAGACGACTGTCTCCAGTTTGGGGAAAAGGCACTCTGCTATCTTTGAGTCTCTCTCAGGAGTCTCCGTTTCTCTCAAGGCCTTATTAGTCTTTTTGATGGGTTTAGGCTTTTGGAAACAAAAATTAGGCAACTTCAGGGAAAGTCCCTGAGGTTAGGAAATACAGAGTCCCCTACTCTGAATGAGGAAGGCAACTGTTCCCAGATGAATTTTAAAGCAGGAAGTGATTGTTCCCACCGGAATGGAATCCCAGTTCCACTTACTGCTTCTTTAGAGTGTGTGGATTCCAAAGAAAACACAGAATACTCAAGATGAGAACAGAGGAATAGAGATGGGGAGTGGGGGTGGACAAGGACACCACACATTCAAAGCGGCAGGATGATGCAGCAGTCCATTGTGTTACTAAGGGAAACAATCTGAGATAACATATTTGAGGTAGTTCAGGTAAGTGAAACTTTAGAGTTCATACTTTTCTTTCTGGACACAGGACATAAGCACATACACAGATAATAAGGGACTTTGAAGTAAGAAGTAGACATTTGGATGGGATAGGACAAGAATAGAATAGAATCCACAGAAGTCCCATGCCTGAAATTAAAATCTAGAAAAGGTTAGAACTGCTCCCTTATTTATATTAGGTAACAGGTTTTTGTTTTGTTTACCAATTCCTTAGAGAGGAAATTGAATTTGATTGATTGATTTCATAATCCATTATATATCCTCTCTAGAACTTTTTTTTTCTCTATGTGCCTGCATATTATACTCTGTGTAATCAGTCATTCTCAACAAAAGCCTCTCTGCTGTTCACGACATTAAAGAACACTCCCTGGAGGTATTTTTCCTTGACTGAGCAGATCAGACTCCGACCACTGACACCAAGACTGCTCTCCATCTTAGGCAAAATCAGAGAGAAGTTCTTGCCCTTTCCTCCCTTAAACAATTCTGAAAAAGGCATTTATTTGCCTGTGTGTGCTATAAATTTAAAAATCATCCTGTCAGAATCAGAAATGCAGTGTCAACATAGGGCATAAGTGAGTAGGATGGGTCAACATAGGGCATGTTGTGAAAATAGGCTTAAGAAGCTGACAACAGGCAGTGGAGGAAGAATTTCAGTGAGCAGGGAAATACAAAACAGGCTCAGGGAGCTTAGATGCACAAATACTGGGGATCAGGAAGAAAACAAAGAGTCTCTATAATATGGACAATTTCTTTTTCATTCATGGTCTTGTGGAAGTATGAATAAGGAACACGCTCATTTCATTGATATTCTCCTACTAATTGAAGGACATTTAGTAATATTCTGTTCAGTGATAGAGTGACCAACTGTTCCAGTTACCAGCCACTGATAAGTCTCCCCCTTTGGAGGTCTGTTTAGCATTTATTATTTTGGACAATTCTTCTTCCAATGTGGCCAAGAGAAACCAAAAGATTAGACACCCCTGGGTTAAAGAATCTGACATAATATCCAAGGATTACAAGATTCAGAAGATCTAAAAAAGGAAATTAAAATCATCCAAAACTTGGATGAAGAATCTATAGCATAAGTGGTAAATTGAGCCTGTATGGAGTTGTCCATAAGAAATGAATCAGTTTTAACTTCAAATGATTCTAATATAAGACAGTTGGGTAACCACAGGTTACACAGTCACCTGAAACTTGGGATCAGTCTTGAATCCCACTTTCCCCTCAACTTCCACATTTAATTAATCACCAAATCCAACTCATAAATTTATCTTGTCTCTGTCTTCTCTCCACCAATAATTTAGGCCTTTATCATTTCCAAACTGGATTTTTATAAGATCCTACACATCGATATGCCTGGTTTTGGTCTCTCAAATCTGTCCTTCTCAGTATCCTCATTGTTTTCTCTCTTGAGCACAGATCTGAATGTGTCTCCTTCAGTGGCCCTCCTTGTGTAGGAGTCAACTCCAAGTGTATAACGGAAAAAACATGGGCTTTGACATAAAAGGGACAAGTAATGAATTCTAATTTGACTTTGGACCTCAGAGGAGTTACTGTCTGAGCTTCTTCCATGGGTTATATGGTATAGTGGGAGGCACAGACAAACAATTATTATCAGTAGGAGGTGGAAGAGAGATTATGAAAGCACCTAAGGACATCTAACCCAAACTTGAAGGAAGAAGAAATGCATTTTGGAGGGAATGGCATCTAACTGATGATCTGAAAAGAAGTCTCATGGGATTCTTTGGATAACGGGGAAGGGGATAAGAGGAAGTGGAGAGAGGCATGCCCAAGATGGCCAAATACGAGCAGCTCCAGGCTCCAGCTCCCAGCATGAGTGACACACAAGACGGGTGATTTCTGCATTTTCAACAGAGGTACTGGGTTCATCTCACTGGGGCGTGTCGGACAGTTGGTGCTGGTCAGTGGGTGCAGCCCGACCAGCTAGAGCTGAAGCAGGGCGAGGCATCACCTCACCTGGGAAGTGCAAGGGGAAGGGAATTCCTTTTCCTAGCCAAGGGAAACTGAGACACGTAACACCTGGAAAATCGGGTAAATCCCACCCTAATACTGCGTTTTACCAAGGGTCTTAGCAAACGGCACACTAGGAGATTATATCCCACACCTGGCCCAGAAGGTCCCACACCCAC
>NW_012102266.1:2607791-2623964 GCF_000951045.1 Mandrillus leucophaeus
CACTTGGACACAGGAAGGGGAACATCACTGGGGCCTATCGTGGGGAGAGGGCAGTGGGGAGGGATAGCATTAGGAGATATACCTAATGTAAATGACGAGTTAATGGGTGCAGCACACCAACATGGCACATGTGTACATATATTACAAATCTGCATGTTGTGCACATGTACCCTAGAACTTAAAATATCATTTAAAAAAAAGGAAAAAAAAAAGAGGAAATGGAGAAAGTTAGCAGAGAAATTCTAGGAAGAGGTGTATTAATGAAAATTTGACTCTAAGAAATGAGGCCTTTGTTTTTTCTAGATTAGAAAGGTGAGAGAGGATATAATACCTTTAAAGAACTGAAAGTGGCGTCATAGTGGTATACAGGGAGTGGTATAAGGTAAAGCTGGAGAAACAAGCAGGTGGGTGGATCATAAATGGTATTGTAAGATCTGTTAGAGGATAGATTTGACCCTGACAGTGAAATCAGGCTAATTTAAGATTTAAATTTGAGAGATATGAGGTCTTTGTTACAGAACCTTCATTCCAGTGTAGTGTTGAGGAGTCATTAAACAAAGGCCATAATGACGGTGAAGTCAGGAGAGGCATTGCAGAAGGTGGCCTGGACAAAAATGATGATAGTGGAGATAGAGGAAAAAAGATGGATTCAAGAGTGATTTGGGAGTCATCACCCACAGTACTCAGCAATTGATTGCATATGAGGCATGAGGAAAGAATGAAAGCAGCACAGGGTGGCTGGCAGCACTGATAACTGACCTAGGGAATGTGGGAAAAGGAAGAGGTTTGGGGCAAGAAGCAGGTAAGTTGAATTGTGGAGACTGAGAACTTGAGTTGTCTGTGAGAACCTTGGTGGAGCTGTTCAGTACACATAATTAGGTCTGGATTCAGGGAAGACCTGGACTAATAGTGAGGACTTAAGACTTTTCAGCAGATTGTGTACCCTAAAGTCAGATCACCAAGGAGAGTGTGTAGAAGGAGCAGACAGGAGGACTGCAAGCCCACAAAAGATCTTTCATCATTTGCAAAATGGCATATACAATTTTCCAGGACTGTTTGGAGAAATACATGAGCTAAAATTCACAGGAGTCCCAAACAGAATGTCTAGCTCATAGTATAAACTCAATAAATATTTACTGAATGAATAATTGAACAAAAGCGTATACCTAACTTACTAATTTATTTGTAGACAACAAGCAAAGGGAAAGTTCGTTTACCATCTCAAAGAAAATCTCATGAACAAAGTACAAGTTAAGCCCATACACAGAGACACCTCCTCCTAACAGCAGAGCCATGACTCTTAAGGCATGAGGCTTTTTGCCTTTTCCAAGAGGAGAAAGTCACATTTATTAGCACCGGTCAGCTATTTAAAACTGACCTCTGTTTGATCTTGACATTTACAAGCAAAAGGAAGTCTTTAGTTATGTAACAGGCCAACAATCCACACATCCCGCCTGCAACAACAATACACTACAGAAACCGATTTGTCATTGTGTTTGACTATTCAAAACAACACCATCTCTTCACCAGCTTCTAATTTTTTTCCTTGCATTCTCTGAGGCTACCAATTTATGCCAACAACCCAGTAACAAGAGGAAGATGAACATCTGCTTAAATGAGAAGTTGTTGGATTTTGTTTTTTTAATACAGAGGGAACTTGTCTGCTGTAAAATCAATCAGAACTCTGGCTAGCCAAATTGTTTAATGAAGTTCCTGATAACTAGGTTTCATGTTGATAAGGAACCCATTCCAGGTCAAACAGACTGCTTGTGATTTTGTGGCATTAAAGTACACTTCAAAATAGTTCCGAAAACAAAAACTCATTCACAAAACTCATGATTTCAGATTGGCATGTCAAGCATAATTTCTGAGCATTTGCAGAAATGAATACTCCTACCAAGGGCACATTGTTTATTTCAAATAAACTTGACATCAAAAGATCCACTGTTGCATATAAACAATGAAAAAAAAAACAGAACATTTTTTGGACAATCTCAGTATGCATCAGATTACTTTTAGCTACTCAATACACAAATTCAGTATCTAAAAATTTGCTGGTATCTTTGTTCCTTCTATTCCTAAACATAAAGAAAAGATAGACTGGACACTAAGATGTACTAAGAGAGAAATAATGGGAGTTTTGTTAGGGCCTTAGGCATAAAATGATTCATAATTTCTTACTGATTAGAGTTAAACATAGCATATTATATTTTTTTTGTGGGGCGTTGTTCGTTTCTAGTCCAAGTTTTATAACAATACACATAAATATACCTGAAGAATTTAGGATAAATATTAGCAAAATGGTTAAAACTCCCAAGAGAAAGTAAACTGTTAAAATCCTCCCGTTTCTTTGAAAATACCATCTTGAAGAGAAAACCTGAGTCCCAAGAACCTTGATCTAACCTAGAGCAATAATTTGGCCTTACCTTTTATTGTTTAATATCAAAAACAACAGGAATAACACACACACCCCAACACACACACACATGCACATACACATACACACAGATCTACAGTCACCAGCTTCTCAAGGACAAGGGCCCACAAGGTTATTCTCAGGAACCAGACTTCCCAATGGGATTTAAGGTCAAGCGTAGTCCCACAGATACCCTTTAGCATGGCCCAGCAAAGTACTTAACACCGTCTGAAGCGCTATGTATTTTCAATGTTTATTTGTTTTCTGTCTGTGTCCTCCAGTAGAATGTCAGCTCCATGAGTCAGGGATCTTATTAATCTTGTTTACTGCTGTATTCCCACTTCTAGATATAGTACCTGGCATATAGTGAATCCTCAATAAACCCTTGTTATATGAACAAATGAGTGCTGGCCAACAAAAACAAATGAACAAAAAAAAAACAAAGAAAGAAATTAAACTTGGCTTGATCTTGACTTTGAACAGCGTACAAAGCCACAAATGCCCCAAATTAGGTTCTTGCAATAAGCCAGAATGGGCCTGACGGGGAGCACTACGTTGGGGAGCAAGTCAGAATAGATACAAGTCTTTTTCAGAATGGAATGCTTCTTTTGCATTTTTGCCCCCTCTTGAATTTCCTTTAACTTTCTTGTTCATTCTGACAACATACACATAATATTTTCTTTCTTCAAATGCAGATTACAGGTAATTTATCCCCACCTCTTACATTCCAGAAGTCTCATCATACAACTCCAACAAGGAGAGGTATATCAGAGTTCAGCTCTTGCCATCTTCTGCTAATTTGAGACTTGGTCTTCTGTCTTGCTGAGATTATCTCTGTGAACTATAACACGGGGCTCTTGGAGCAATATTATTTTGTCATTCTTCCTACATCTTTTCTTTTTTCTTTTCTTTCTTTCTTTTTTTTTTTTTCTTTTCTTTTTTTTTTTTTTTTTTTTTCTTTTTTTTTTTTTTTTTTTTTTTGAGATGGAATCTCACTCTGTTGCCCAGGCTGGAGTACTTGGCACTATCTCCACTCACTGCAAGCTCCGCCTCCCGGGTTCACGTCATTTTCCTGTCTCAGCCTCCCAGGTAGCTGGGACTACAGGTGCCCACCACCATGCCCGGCTAATTTTTTGTACTTTTTAGTGGAGACGGCATTTCACCATGTTAGCCATGCAGCTGGAGAACACAGGACAAGGGCGAAAAAGAAACTCAGCCTGAAGGTCTGGGTTAGCATCTGGTACTGAAGCTAGATGGGAACTTGTTATAAATGCAAAGTTTTGAAACTTTCCTCAGATCTATGAATCATAAACTCTAGAGATAAGGCCCAGCAATCTGTTTAACAGGCTCTTGAGGTGCCAGTTTGAAAACCTAGGCAAATTCTTCTTGTTCGATGTTGCTGTGTAAGAAATGTCTGTTAAGTGTCTTTGGTCTATGACCACATGTTAAGAATAGGGGCTTTGAATTTTAAAAATACTTTGGTTCTAATTCTAGATTAACGATTTGTATTAGTCTCTTGTAATGCTGCTAAAAAAGTCATACGCAAGACTGGGTAATTTATAAAGGAAACAGATTTCATGGACTCACAGTTCCACATGGCTGGAGAGGACTCACAATCACGGCAAAAGGCAAAGGAAAAGCAAAGGCACGTCTTCCATGGCAGCAGGCAAGAGAGCTTATGCAGGGGAACTCCCAGTAGTAAAACCATTAGATCTTGTGAAACTTATTCAATACCAGGAGAACAGTATGGGGAAAAACGTTCCTATTATTCAATTATCTCCACCTGGCCCTGCCCTTGACACGTGGGGATTATTACAATTCAAAGTGAGATTTGGGTGGGGACACAATCAATCCATATCACAATTTATTGACTATATGACCTTTAGCAAATGAAAATGATTTTTATTCTCATTGTCCTCAATAGCAAATTGGGTTATTGTGTAGCTAAAATGAAATGTTTATAAATCTCAACACAACACGTGGAAAACTGTACATGCTTAATAAATGTTAGTTCTTCCACTCTCTATCATTTATAATGCATTGCCCCAGGGATCTGGTCCTAGGCATGTATTTCTGCAGGATGCAAGATTAGACACCCTCTTCCACCTCCTTTTATGTCTCCATTATTGGTTCAATTATTCTTTAAGATGAGAAAGAACCTAAGGCAGAGACATCCCAGAGGAAAAAAATAAAGAGAAAGAAATTTTCTTTGCATATAACTTAACTGTTCAGGTCAGCCATAGAGTGAGGATACAAGAATGCCCTGTTCCTAGTTTTATTTTGGGCCTTAATAGGCCTTAATAAATGTCTCTCTCATCAGGTCAGGGGAAAAAATGCCCAACTCACACATGAGCTATTACTAAGAATCAGAAAAATACCACACATGCTTTATCCAAAAGTTGAGAAATAAAACTATCACGTTTTTCTCCATTGAAATTTCTTTCCATTTTGAGTGCAATAAACCTCTCTTAATGGAAGGAAAAGGGGTAAAAGACCAAAAAGGGACCCCTTGCTGTATGCCTCATCCCTACCTGGGAGAAACAATGATAGCAAAAAGAGGTCAAGTTTCCCACCCAGTTTTCCACCTCCTATCCCCTGCATCAAATCATGAAATCTTCTTTCTAGGAAGTTTTTATGGCATGCTTAATATGAAAGTTCTTCAGAGATATCATAGAAGTGCATATTTTGAAAAAATTGTGCATGGATTTCAAAAATAGTTTACACCAAAATAAACTCATACTAACTTGTAACACATGTGAACAGGATCTAGTATGAGGTATTAAGAAGAAGAAAACAGTTTGAAAAGAGCCTCTACCAGAGGAACATGAATTCTGCTAAAATAGAAGCAAGAACAAACATCAAATTTATGTGAAGCTTGGGTGAAAGAATGGTGAAATAATTGATGCTTTACAAAAAGTTTATATACACAATGCCCCAAAGAAATTGGCAGTTTATTTGTAGATAATTTGTTTTAAAAAGTAATGAGACCATGTTGAAGAAGCAGCTTGTGGCAGCAGACCATTTACATCAATTTTTGAGGAAAAATGTATCTGATTTATGTCCTAATTGAAGAGGACCAAAATTAATAAGAGAAACAATAACCAACACCATAGCTATCTCAATTGGTTCAGCATACACCATTCTGACTGAAAAATTAAACTTGAGCAAACTTTCTACTTGATGGGAATGGGTGCCAAAACTGTTGTGCCAAGATCAGCTGAAGACAAAAGTTGATCTTTCAATGGAAATTTAAACAAGTGGGATCAAGATCCTGAAGCATTTCTTCAAAGAATTGTAATAGGAGATGGAACATGGCTGTACCAGCACAATCCTGAAGACAAAGCACAATCAAAGCAATGGCTACCAAGAAGGGGAAGTGGTCCAGTCAAAGCAAAAGTCTGGTCAAGAGCAGAGGTCATGGCAAGAGATTTTTAAAAGTCTCAAACCATTCTACTTGTTGACTTTCTGCAGGGACAAAGAATGATAGCATCTGCTTATTATGACAGTGTTTTATGAAAGTTAGCCAAACTTTAGAAGAAAAACACCCAGGAAGGCTTCAGGAGAGTCCTTCTCCACCATGACAATGCTTCTGCTCATTCCTCTCATCCAAAAGGGCAACTTTGCAAGAGTTTCCACAGGAAATCATTAGGCATCTTCCTTACAGTACTGATTTGGCTGCTTCTGCCTTATTTTTGTTTCCTAGTCTTAAAAAAAACCTTTAAAGGGCACTCATTTCTCTTTAGTTAATGATGTAAAGAAAACACTGTATTTAGTTGGTTAAATCCCCAGGACCCTCAGTTCTTCAAAGTGGACTAAAGGGCTGGTATCATCACTTCAAAAGTATCTTGAACTTGATGAAGCTCATGTTGAAAAATAAAATTTATGCTTTTTATTTTTATTGTTTAATTCCATTTTTCCATGAACTTTAAAAAGTCTTCTCATATATGACTATATTTTGCTAGGTATGGTACCCAGAAGATATATAAAATGAATTCTGACTACATAGTTCTTACTGGATTCACCTCCTGACACCCTCCCTGCCCAGCTTGCCAAGGAAAACAGTTCCCAGTCTGTACAAAATCAGATAATGGGCAGAAACAGACAAAAGTTCCAAGAGATGAAGCAGAAAGGAAAGACAAGGTTAAAGAACTAAAATCCCTTTACCAGATGAAGAGATGAGAAAGAGTAGAAGAGAAACTGGATAGTAGAAAAGCCAGCCAAGTTAGGACAAAGGGAGCTTGGGTAGGGGGGCAGTGTGTGTGTGTGTGTATGTGTGAGAGAAAGACTTTTGTGGTAGGTTGGGACTCGTTAATTTATGTGGCTCAAGGCATAAAGAGAACTACACAGTTCTATTATGACCACTGGTAGGAGTGAAAATAAACAGATATTTTTGAGAACCTACTGTCTTAGTTCATTTGGGCTGCTATAACAAAATACTATGAACTGGCTAGCATATAAACAATGGGAATTTCTTTCTTTCTTAAAATTCTAGAGGCTGAGCAGTCCAAGATCAAGGCACCAACAGATCTGGTGTCTTATGAGGGTCTGCTTCCTGGTTCACAGATGGCAGCTCCTTACTCTGTCCTCACATGGTGGAAGGGGTGAGGAAGTTCCCTTGAGCCTCTTTTATAAGGACACTAGTCCCATTCCTGAGTTAGTGCTCTCAAGAACTTACCATCTACCAAAGATCCCACCACCACAAACTATCATATTGAGGATTAGGTTTCAACATATGAATTTGTTCTTTTTGATGGGGGGACAGAAACATTCATCCATAACACCTACAAAGGGACAGAAGGACCAATACCTATCCCATTTAATCCTCACGACAGCGCTATGAAACTAACATGTTTACACCCTCCTAGATAAGACAACTGTAGCTGGGGAGACAAAGTGAATTGCCCAAGGCCATAAAGCTAGCAAATAGTGGAACAGGAACAAAGCCGGGGCTCTCCCTGATCTGATACCTGGAGCTGGGAACCAGAAGCCATCAATAAATGAAAGAGACTCTGGGCTAACACTGCTGCCAAAGGGAATGTTGCCTCATAAACTCTACATTGGCGTGCATCTGGATTCAGGCTTCATTGCAAAAGTATGGGTTTTCTTGACACTTTCTTTTGTCTCAACACAAAAGCTGTATGGTCTATTTGCTTGTGTATGGTTATAAACAGCAGTCCACCAGAGTCCTTTTCATTGTCCTCCTATATTCACTGGTGATAGAAGCCAGCACACATGAAAAGCCTTTTTTTAATGGGCTTCTCTAGAAACCCTTTACTTCTCATCTTTCTTTCACATTCCTAACAGCTTTTCTCCCTTTCTTATTCACCCTTTTTCTTTATCTATTACCCAACATCCAGGCATTTAGTTTTCCTCCCACCTGATCTTAACCTATGGGAAATATAATAAAGTATTTTCTTAAGCAAGACTTGGTAATATGTTGAGTGATTTATCGTTATAATCCAGGTTAGAAGTTGGGGCCTAATGACACTTTCTGACTCTACTTTGGCTGAATTGCTGCAGTCAGTTATTTCTCAAAGTCTTGACTAACCCAGATGATAAGTCTTAATTGCAAATTATTCTAATTTCATGTTTCTTTTATTTTGACATTAGTGACTTGACTGCAGAGAAATAAAGAATAATTGTAAGCTAAAGTGAAGCCCAACAAAGAATTCTATTGACTGTGTGACCTCATCGGAGGAAGTGGCCACAACCTTCTTGTTTGTTGCCTATTTCTATTTTTTTCTTTGTAACAGTGGACCTTGCTGAAGGAGTCCTTAGAAATGTCCAGTTTGCATAAACCGAGGCCCCGGATCAACAGATGATTAATGTAGGAAACAACCCTAGGCACCTATACTTTCCATTCTGAGTTAATTCTATGTTCTCAGAGGCAAAGCTAAGAGATAAGGTCTTGAATAACAGTGAGATTAACCATTTTCTCAAAGGCAGGACCCATTGTTTGATAATACTGCAAGCTTCCACTGCTTCCTTCTAGCACAAATCTTGGTTCTTCTTGTTTCTTCCACACTCCTCACCTCATTCTACTCCACTGGGACAGCCCATAATTTGGGTTACCAGTAAAGGCAAGGTAGCATTCCCAACATCCTTGTGACAAATCCTAAATTAACGACATTTAGAAGAAGCCTTAACATGTATAGTAGGCAAAAATATTCCTTCAACACACACACACACGCACACACACACGGATTGAGAGAGTGTGTGTGTATGCGTGTGTGTGTAATCATTGTCTTTAACACTAAAGGCAATCTTTCTGTAATCGCTTAGTGGCATGACCTGGTAAGGAAGACAGTGGCACCCAGTGGACAAATGTTTGATTGTTTGAGACAGGTGTTCCATTCTGAAATATTCTCAAGAACTTTCTTAGGAAATATCAGGTTCTTCCCTTTCCCTATCCTCTCATCCATGTTTTTAATGTCGACTTAAATTTTTAAAAAGGGGACAGAGGACTGTTCTTAAAGTTTTTATCTTTTCAAGGAAAAGACTAGACTCAAACACTGGAGAAAGCAAAAATTTTAGGATTAAATCCTGTGACAACAGTGTTGATTGACTCCTCTCAACAGTAACAATGAAGACAGCCAAATCTCATAAAATGCTCAAGTTAATTAAAAATATAATATCGAAAATGCCTGCAATGTGCTTTACATATCATACTCTCCCTTTCCTCAAACCATGGCCAACTTCCAATTAAACTCACTTGGTTATGCAAATTTGGCAACTTCAAGAAAAACGCTTTAGTACAATTAACACATACAGATCCTGCAACTTAATGCTATTGTGCAGTTTATCTTGGAGTCATATAAACACCTATTTTCATTCTTCATATCTTCCAATTTTTCTATTGTCTGTGAGCTACTTGGATAGAGAAGCTCTGACTTATATGTCTTTCCTGCAAAACACCTAACCAGCATCTTACTTATGGTAGGTACAAAAAGGTTGTGAAATCCAGTTTCCATTTTATATATTTAATCTGCTATATTACTGAAAAAATGAATACATCTAATTGTTTGGTGTTATACAAAGAGATCATCCAGCAAAGAATCTTAAATATTAGGAGCTATCTGTGAAACCGCCTTTGTAAATTATAACTGAGGAAATTATGACAGTGAAAGAAATAAGACCTAACCGACTCTATCTTGCTTCTAACACTTAAGCTGTCCTTGTTCATTCCTAGGCATAGGCCGAACTATCTGTGGGAAGGAATTCAGTTCATGGTTTGACTCTGAAACAAAATTGATAACAGCCTTTTCCCAAAGACCCTGCTCTTGCCTGAGGTCCAATCTGCCCCTGCAGAACTACCAAATTAGCTACAAAATTAGAAATTACAATTGAGGGGTCATGCAGCCTGTGGCTCTGAGAGTCTGAACCTCTCCAAATTGCTCCTGGGGATAACATCACTGTTGTAAAGTTTAAGATCAGTGCTTCAGATGTTTTGCAGACCCTGCACTTGATGGATCAGCTGACACCACCCAGCCCAACCAGTTCTGCCATCACACCCAGGAACAGAAGACATTAAGCAAACCTAACTTCCACCCACTATGATTCCATCTCCAACCTGACCAACCAGCACTCCCCACTTTCCGGGTGCCTCTCCGTCAAATTATCTTTAGAAGCTCTGATCCCTGAATGCTCAGGGAGACTGATTTGAGTAATAATAAAACCCCGGTCTCCTGCACAGCCAACTCTGTGGCTCTGTGATTTCCTCTTTCTCCACTGTAATTTCCCTGTCTTGATAAATCGATTCTGTCTAGGCAGCGGGCAAGGTGAACCCACTGGGTGGTTACATCTGCATTGGATAAAATAAAAATATTTCATTAAGAACCAAAGGAATGGGTACTTTTTTTTTTTCTTTGAGACGGAGTCTCGCTCTGTTGCCCAGGCTGGAGTGCAGTGGCGTGATCTCAGCTCGCTGGATGTTCCGCCTCCCGGGTTTATGCCATTCTCCTGCCTCAGCACCCGCCACCATGCCCTGCTAATTTTTTTGTATTTTTAGTAGAAACGGGGTTTTCACCATGTTAGCCAGGATGGTCTTGATCTCCTGACCTCGTGATCCACCCGCCTCGGCCTCCCAAAGTGCAGGAATCGGTACTCTTATGAGTGAATTGAATCTTACTGATTCAAACGAGAAATCATTAAAAGTCATTTGATTACCAAAAAAATCCCATATACCTTCTTAGTGTAACCTAATCCCAGCAGGGGTGCCCCTTTTTAGTTATCCACTGAAAAATCCTTCCCAATTTGGAGACTCTGAAATTCTTAGGTTATTTTGTTGTTTTTGTCGTTTTGTTTGTTTGTTTTGCTTTGAAATGGTACCTCATGTTTATCATTATATTCTTGGTAATTCTTAATTTTGCCACAGTTCAAGGCTTGTTTCTGTTTGTTTTAGAAAAAAAAAAAAAACAGTTGGCAGGCTAGAGCTATGGCTTGAGGCTGAGATGGAAACTTTTCCAAAAGGGTAGCACATTTTTATTAGCTGACACAACTCCCCTGTGACCCCTTGCATCAATCGCATTTAGTCAGTAAACAATAAATACATGCCAAAGTAAGGGATGCACCTTTTTTGGTAAGCTGAGAAAGAAATGAAGGGCATTTGTGTGTGTATCACTAAATTATATATTAATTATACTTTTTCTCATAACACAAGGCACTTTTCCTCCTTAGTTTCCGCTAAAATTCTGATGCAATTAGCTTTTACTGTACAGAGAGACTGCCTTTATTAAAAGTACCTTAAAATTATTTTTCTCCAAAGTATCTAAAATATACTTTTATCTAAACATATCAATCCAGGAGAAATTAATGAACATTTCTAACATTGCAGGGCCTCCTCCATCCTTTT
This sequence comes from Mandrillus leucophaeus, assembly GCF_000951045.1. NCBI lineage: Eukaryota > Metazoa > Chordata > Mammalia > Primates > Cercopithecidae > Mandrillus > Mandrillus leucophaeus. The sequence continues at coordinate 2,619,059 of NW_012102266.1, forward strand.
CCCTTCACTGACTGTCACCAAAAGAGAGCACTGGGGGACCCAGACTCCAAGCAGTTTGTCCTCTGGGGCCAAGTCTCTCTGACCGGGGGAAAGGCAACAATAGTTGCACTATTTGCAAAGTATAATCTTATTGGGAAATGTTCCAGCCCTGGTCTGAGCTTTACTGATACTAGTAAAGCTGGTTTACTGCCTCTGAAATCATGGACCTGCTGTACATGCAAAGCACTCTAAGGTGTCCAGGCCACCTGGTGCAGGCCAGGCTCCACTTATCATCTGCTGCTTTGCTTCTGTAAGTTTCAAAAACCTAAGAGGGATGTCAATATTTGAAAAACTCTCTTCTAAGTACAGTTTCCTAAAAATAAAAGAAAATTACTTCTGCATGACTCCAGTAGGCTTTATTTTATCTTTGAGCTTATCTATTTATAATGCAAATATGCTTTGCTTATTCAGGAAAACCATTTAGTTAAAGAAGGTTTGCCTAACTCATGGCCTGTGGTGAATGAAAGTCAAATAAAATACAAAGATGAAAAAAGTTTTAAAGACCGAAAAGTTCCATACAGACTAAAGTAGGCACTGTTACGTCTAAAATGAATGGAATGCTGTGTGCGTGTGTGTGTGCATAACTGCAATGTGTATGTGTGTGTATGTGTGTGTGTATCAGTAGAGGCAGAGGTTAAAACATGTGTTTACATTTACACTTGCCATGCTGCACACTGAGGAACATTTGTTTCCAGTTCCCATAACAGGTGTTACCTGTTCAGATAAAGCTTTAGCCTTTTCTTCTGCGTCTTTCAGACAAGTCTCCAATGACTCAAGTTGGGCCAAGGTAAACGCCATCTGTCCAGTATCCAGGGACACTTTCTTTAAAAAAAAAATCAATTATTACTTTTTGACAGGGATCGTTTGAGCACATCTCAAACAATCTTATGGACTAATGACAGGCTTGATAAACTCACACAAATCCTCCCCTTTTCTTAACAAGGAAATAAAACGGCAAAATGTTTTAACAATAGTTTTATTTAAAACATAGAATGTAAAAAGAGTAAAAAATAAATGATGACAATGAACAGCTTTAGAAAGTTAGATTAAATAACTGTCATTGGAATTTGATTACTTTGAAACTTTTATTCTTCTAAATTAAAATTTCACATTCCTGATGGAAGATGTCACCTAGAATGCCTATGTTTTTAACATTCACCTAACAGTAGGAACGGAGTCAACTGAACTCAGAGAAACCCTGCTTCCTCTCATCTTCACCTTCTCAGCACATGTCATTGAAGCAAAGATACCACATGTTTTAGAGTCAGATCATTCTTCCCCAGAGCCTGGCTAATATGACTCAAATTAGCAGATGTGTAGACTCTGCCTTTCAAAATTTTTCTTTTTCTTTTTCTTTTTCCAGGCAGAGTTTCACTCTCGTTGCCCAGGCCGAGTGCAAGGGCACGATCTTGGCTCACTGCAACCTCCACCTCCTGGGTTCAAGCGATTCTCCTGTCTCAGCCTCTGAAGATTACAGGCACGTGCCACCACGTCCAGCTAATTTTTATATTTTTAGTAGAGATGTGGTTTCACCATGTTGGCCAGGCTAGTCTTGAACTCCTGACCTCATGATCTGCCCACCTCCACCTCCCACACAAAGATTACAGATGTGAGCCACTGTGCCCAGACTCAAAATGTTTCTAAAGTTACTTTTCCTCAGCTACAAGCTGAAGAGTACACAAAATTGGTATGAAAACACCAGGTACAGGCCCTTGTGAGGCTAGAGCACTTCCTTGCTACTCTTTTGCTATTGTAATACTTAGTAATTACAAAGCAATACAAAAGTTGGAAAACCTTGTACATGCTAGGATGATGACCTTCCTATAGTTTCTCTGGGTGCGTCCTGTTTTCTTGCGAATACTCCTGCTGCAGCTGCTTCCAATTAACCCCATAAAGAACGAACTGCATTCCTACATATCTTAAAGGTCTAACTTCTGTTTTATTTTTTTCCCTGTGGCTTATGAGACCACCGATTTTACATGTGTGCATTTCCTGACGATACAATAGAGCCATCTGGTGGTAAATGGAACCAGGCATAAAAATACAGCATTCATTCAGTTTCTGTACTTGTTCATACTATACATCGAACCTTGAGTCTCTGCCACTGGCCTCTGATATAAACAGAGTTCTATGGGACGAGAGGCAAAAAAATATTTCTACTTCACCAACAGCCTGGCTCAACAGTCAAGTTCTGCCGCTACAGGGGCATACTCACCCTCAAAAGTTTGCCTTTAGGGGAGGAACATCTTAGGCTGGAATGGTGATACTAGGAAGTGAACCAATTGTCCTCGGATCCCTGATGGTTCCAGTAATTTCAAAAATGGGTTCAAAAATTCTCAAAAAAAAAAGCCTTTAAACAAAATTCTTGTGCATTTACACTTAGAGATGAATACAGGCTGTAAGACATTATATGCAGAAATGGGGAATTGTCATGAGGCCAAACTATTTTTAAAAGATGGGGAATCCCTGATCTAGACTTCTATTTCCAGGGAAAATTTTCTTGTTGAACGGTTGATCTCAAGAGGAACTTTTTAAAATTTGTGTGAGTAGACTCAGCAAGATCATCTAATCCATTTCTCCAGGGCTTCTTCAAACACCCAAAATTTCCCCAGCCGAGAACAACAAACATTTCCATAAGACAAAAACATTGTAAGTCAAAGCCAAATGAAACAGGCGTAACTGAGAACTGTTATTAAATAACACAGGACTTTTTGTACAGACAAATTTAGGGAATTGTCATGTGTTTTAGGACAGGGAAAGACCTGAGCAAACCATGGAGAATGCAAAGTCAGTCTTTTACACCCCCACTCCAGCTGTAGTGAGCACGCCCTGCTCTCTGACCCGCCTTTCAGCTTCTGCCACGCTCTTAAGGGAAAAAGCTTACACAAAAGCAGGCACTTTTTAAATAGGAGGTAACTCCATTAACAGAACAAAGGCAAACAAAAATGAAGTCAAGAACAATTTCAAAAATAAGTAAACACATGAAGATAGAGGTTTGGGAGGTGGACATGTGGTTTCAAAGACTAAAAAAGTTAGATGCACTCAGTCATTGTCCCAGTTTTGCAAGGTACAATGGCAGAAGGGCAGAAAGATAGGACTTCCATTATTAATTTCATTTTACTTCCAGGTACATGTGGACACATGCAATTTGTATTAATAATGAAAATGAATATTCTCAGTGGTTAAAGTAGTTGCAAGTGAATTATATTAATCAACAGTCTATGACATCAAAATGATGAAAATATAGGCAATATACAGGTGTTGGGAATTGAACCTGTGTATGGATTTCCAAATGGTAAATTCCAACAATTTAATAATAATCTCCATTGTGAATTTCTACTTTTTGTCTTAAAATTGTCTACCTAAATATAAAGTTATTATCTAAATACAGATACCAAAGTAGCCAAGTTGATCAATCGAAGATGATACCAAATAACACTAAAAATTCAATAAACTCTTTGATTACAGTAAAGACACCTGACTATTATTATGCATGGATGTTGAGGTTGATAGTTTACTAATTGAACAAATTTTATATGACATTGTAAGAGTAGACTTCGTTCTGGTTGCAAAGGTTTCTCATTTGATAATTTAAAGGAAAATTTACATATTATTTTCTAATTTTATATTTCTTGATTTCTTAATCTATTCCAGTACCTTCTCATTATCCTCTACCTTGCTGTTAAGGCTTTATTTAAGCCTTAACAGCTTAAATAAAGCTGTTATTTAATAACAGCCTTAAAATGTCCTAAAATGACAGCTATACAAACCCTTTGACCCTTAAGGACTGGCTCAAGGTTTCTGATTGATCCAACTTCATGTGCCATATCTAGAAATGTTCCTGTCTGCAGAAGCCAGACAGGACTTTGCTGAACAGTAAGTAGGAGCCTGATAAATAATTGTTGATTGATTAAAGGCTCGGCAGTCAATGAAGGTGGTTGTACCAGAACGAGCAGTCCTTCATGCTGAGAGGCTATAACAGTGACTTCTTTGAGCAATACTTTTCATGCATCTGACCTGGGACATTGACAGGGATCAGAGCCACAGAGAAGTTCTGCTTGCCATGGTCCGGGGCCAGACTGTGCAGATGAGGACAAGAATGTGGTCATGAGGCTGAGTGATGGTAGGGTTGTTGTAAGAACTGAATGAGGTAAAGCAGATAAGTGCTTTGACAGATGAAATGCTCAATACATGTTAATAATTCCATTATCCCAATTCCTTTAAAGAGAATAATTTGGTATTAAGACTCTCTAGCTTATTTTAAAACCCAAGTAAAAGAAAATACCCACGGGGACACTTTCGTAACAGCAAGTGATCAAATGGCAGTGGGAAATTCAGTCAAGTTTGTAATTAAGAACAGTTAATGTATTAAATATGTGCACGTACATTTATTTAAGAGAAAGAGTTTTAAATAAAAGTGTGGTTATGGCAAATTTCACCTTTGTGGAAGAGCATTTTGACATAGGTCAGTTTTGGAGAATTCAGTGTCTCTAAAATCTGAAGCTTCTAATATGTCAGGGTTCTAGCAGCAGCCCCTGCTCAGTGGTAGAGTAACTTCCTTCCAGATAAACACATTTTACAATATCCTGTTTGATATCTATTCATTACTGTTGCCCATTCCTCTCTCCTTCTGCTTGACAGGCACCTATCACCCTATTCTTCCTTACCCTTCTGCAACCTACTCATTTTCTCATGCAGAGTCAAGTCTTTCCCCAGCTGATCATCTTCTCCCCCACCCACCACCCATGCCTCATCCCCTCACCCTGGGCACATTTATTTCATCTCTCCCCACTGCCCTTTCATGATCGGAATTCACGTCACAGTGATAATTGCATCACTCTCATGTTCTTTTGTGTTTAGCGTTTGC
>NW_012102266.1:2624014-2634302 GCF_000951045.1 Mandrillus leucophaeus
AAAATGAATATTCTCAGTGGTTAAAGTAGTTGCAAGTGAATTATATTAATCAACAGTCTATGACATCAAAATGATGAAAATATAGGCAATATACAGGTGTTGGGAATTGAACCTGTGTATGGATTTCCAAATGGTAAATTCCAACAATTTAATAATAATCTCCATTGTGAATTTCTACTTTTTGTCTTAAAATTGTCTACCTAAATATAAAGTTATTATCTAAATACAGATACCAAAGTAGCCAAGTTGATCAATCGAAGATGATACCAAATAACACTAAAAATTCAATAAACTCTTTGATTACAGTAAAGACACCTGACTATTATTATGCATGGATGTTGAGGTTGATAGTTTACTAATTGAACAAATTTTATATGACATTGTAAGAGTAGACTTCGTTCTGGTTGCAAAGGTTTCTCATTTGATAATTTAAAGGAAAATTTACATATTATTTTCTAATTTTATATTTCTTGATTTCTTAATCTATTCCAGTACCTTCTCATTATCCTCTACCTTGCTGTTAAGGCTTTATTTAAGCCTTAACAGCTTAAATAAAGCTGTTATTTAATAACAGCCTTAAAATGTCCTAAAATGACAGCTATACAAACCCTTTGACCCTTAAGGACTGGCTCAAGGTTTCTGATTGATCCAACTTCATGTGCCATATCTAGAAATGTTCCTGTCTGCAGAAGCCAGACAGGACTTTGCTGAACAGTAAGTAGGAGCCTGATAAATAATTGTTGATTGATTAAAGGCTCGGCAGTCAATGAAGGTGGTTGTACCAGAACGAGCAGTCCTTCATGCTGAGAGGCTATAACAGTGACTTCTTTGAGCAATACTTTTCATGCATCTGACCTGGGACATTGACAGGGATCAGAGCCACAGAGAAGTTCTGCTTGCCATGGTCCGGGGCCAGACTGTGCAGATGAGGACAAGAATGTGGTCATGAGGCTGAGTGATGGTAGGGTTGTTGTAAGAACTGAATGAGGTAAAGCAGATAAGTGCTTTGACAGATGAAATGCTCAATACATGTTAATAATTCCATTATCCCAATTCCTTTAAAGAGAATAATTTGGTATTAAGACTCTCTAGCTTATTTTAAAACCCAAGTAAAAGAAAATACCCACGGGGACACTTTCGTAACAGCAAGTGATCAAATGGCAGTGGGAAATTCAGTCAAGTTTGTAATTAAGAACAGTTAATGTATTAAATATGTGCACGTACATTTATTTAAGAGAAAGAGTTTTAAATAAAAGTGTGGTTATGGCAAATTTCACCTTTGTGGAAGAGCATTTTGACATAGGTCAGTTTTGGAGAATTCAGTGTCTCTAAAATCTGAAGCTTCTAATATGTCAGGGTTCTAGCAGCAGCCCCTGCTCAGTGGTAGAGTAACTTCCTTCCAGATAAACACATTTTACAATATCCTGTTTGATATCTATTCATTACTGCTGCCCATTCCTCTCTCCTTCTGCTTGACAGGCACCTATCACCCTATTCTTCCTTACCCTTCTGCAACCTACTCATTTTCTCATGCAGAGTCAAGTCTTTCCCCAGCTGATCATCTTCTCCCCCACCCACCACCCATGCCTCATCCCCTCACCCTGGGCACATTTATTTCATCTCTCCCCACTGCCCTTTCATGATCGGAATTCACGTCACAGTGATAATTGCATCACTCTCATGTTCTTTTGTGTTTAGCGTTTGCGGCAGTTTCTTACACTAAATTGCCCATTTCTACTTAGGCAAATATTTAAAAACTCAATTTTCCTGGTTCTAAACCATTCCAATGAAAACAGTATTCCTCTGTGTTTGGGTTTGCCTCAATAGTCACCTAAGAAGATATTTAAATTCAAAATGTGAACAAATTACAACTAGTTGTCGAAATGCCCATCAATATGGCTGAGCAGGACGTGGCTCTGGGAGGATGGTGGCCTGGATTGAGCATAGCCTAAGGAGCACTCTGCTTGTAATCTGGAAGGTATGGTCTATATCTGACTTGATTCTAAGTGATCATGTGACTTCGAGCCAGCTGCTTCATTTGTCTGCGTCTCAACATTTTTGTCTTTAAATGAAGAATGTATTGATAAAGCCCAGGAGGAAATAGATGGCTACTCCAATGCAGAAACTGAGGAGAATTAGACGAAGGGACGATTTAGAAGGTGTGGGTAAGATTAAAGGAACCAACAAGGGTTGGTGAGACATTCCCTGGAAGTACAGGTGCCCTTTGCCTTACCTTGACCTGAAGAGGTAGGGGAAGAGCAAAACTGATAGGTCTAGAAAGAAAGCTTGAGGAGAGGAACACAGCCGCGGCCAACTATGTCTAGGCAGTTGTGGTGGTTGGAGAGAAGTAGGGAGGGGAAACGAACCAGCAGAGTCAATAGCCTGACCTTAACTCCTCTCATCCCCTGTTCTCCTGTCTGTGTCTTTCTCGGGCTGAACTCAACAAGCCAGAGGTCAAGAGAACCCGAATAAATGTCCAGAAAGATTAGCGTTCCCTGAAAAGATGAGTTGGAAAGGGTGGAGAGTGGATAGGGAGGAGGAAACAAAGAAACCTCAGCCCAAAGGGGTTTAATTATATTAGTAGTTCCCAAATGCCACCCCATAGATCAGTGTTGGTTTGTGATAACATTTGTGCCAGCCAGTAACAAAAGGACAAGGCAAACTTTTAAAGAGAACATTGTGAATTTTTCATGAAGCCAAATTGATTCCTCTTTAAAGACTGTCATTTATTCTGAGATTATAATCATTCTACTGTCTTTGGTATTAAGAGGATATTTCTTTAACAAATGATGGCAGTATATGGAAATTATTGTGTTTTAGTGTCTTGAAAAAAAATTGAAAAGTTGGCAATCGTATGAGAACTAACCCTTATTATTTTGGGTGTGAAAATTCTTACTGGCTTATGAAATCTAAGTATAGAGACCTCCTATCTAAATGATCCCTGTTAAATTGTGAATTGAATGTTTTATCAGGTGGCCTTTCCAGATCTAGAGTCCCTGAATCACCCTGGACCTCGTTCAAGATGCATCTATATTCTATATCAACTTATCTGCCTTAGCAAGGTTCCAGGATATTATTTTTTAAAGAAATAAACACATTCCTAAAGGTCAACCTTTCACCCTGTGAAAGATTTAACTACTTGTCCATTTCTATAGCCTCACTGATAGACTAAAAGAAAAAGATATTGGAAAGAAATTGTTGACTCAGATTTTAATTTATAAAAAGGTTGTTGGCATGGAAGTTAAAGAGAAATGACCACGTGACGTTTGATAGCTTCATAAATAACTTTAAATAATGGCTAACCCAAAACTCTTAACATGCCAGCTCTTATTCCAGTTCAGCTCAAAGCAATTCAATTCAAGTTCAAAAAATATTTATTGAAGGCTCACTATTTGCCAGGCACTATACTAGGCAACGGGGAAATAAGGAGTAACAAAACAGACGTGATTAATATGCTCACCAGGAGTCTCAGCCTAGAATTTCTCTCCAATACAGAAATCTTGGAATTGGGTTTATGTAAAAATGAAAAGAATGTCACAAGTTTGGTGGTTAATTTAACATTTTTATGCTCACTCATAATATACTGCTTTATGCTTTAGGGCTTTGTTCCTTCCTCCTTGATGAAGATTCTGGTTAGAATCTGATAGAAGGTGGTAAGAGGCAGTTCTAATCTGTTTCCAAATATTCCAGGTCTATCTCTAGTAATATTGCTTTATAGGCTCTTAGAGACCTTGTATAAACAGCATCAGAGGAGAAAAAGGACCTTGCAAAAGATGGATATCTTCCATGGTTTAAATTAAAGTTAATAGCAAAATAGGATCTGGGCTAGAGGAGTCCTGAATTCGAGTTCATATTATATTACATATGTTACAGAATCTGTTCTGTGACCTAAAATAGCCCTCTATCATTTGATTTATGAGTAACACAGACTTCTTTGAGTACCTGATAACATCTGTGAATTCTCTTATCAAAAAAAGCATGTGCACAGCTTGCACACACATACAGTAAGCACACATGCACATAATTTTGTATATGCTTTCAGGGTGTTTAAGCACCCTTCTCAATGTCATTCATGCAGCCCACATTAAGCAATCCTTGTGTACAGGGAATGCCACATGTTAGCCACCTTTAATTTTTATTCAAAAATAAATTGCAGGCTGGGTGTGCTGGCTCAAGACTGCAATCCCTGTATTTTGGGAGGCTAAGATGGACAGGTATCTTGAGCCCAGGAGTTCAAGATCAGCCTGGGCAACATGGTGAGACCTCGTCTTTGCAAAAATTAAAAATAATTAGCAGGTGGTGGTCGTGCGTGCCTGCAGTCCCAGCTACTTGGGAAGCTGAGGCTGAAGGATTGCTTGAGCCTGGGAGGCGGAGGCTGCAGTGAGCCGAGATTATGCCACTGCACTCCAGCTTGGATGATAGAGCAATAACCTGTCTCAACAACAATAACAACAACAAAATTTTTTTTTAAAACTATTTGTTTTTAAATAAAATTTTCAGTTAAGTGGGATATCGTTTGCCATTTGTAAAGATGGTACTTTTTTGTGTGAGAGGATTATTTATTTTCTCACTCATCATGCATAAGTTTAGATTTTGAGTGCTTTGGCATGTTGACCAATTATGTTTTCATTCTCCAACTGAATTTTAGTGTTTCAGGAAATGCACATGCCTGTAGGACTTTCACGTCAGCTCATGAGTAAAGTGATAGAATTGATGACATTTCATTGCCCAAGTTGATTGTGGCTTTTCAAAGTTAGTTTTGTTATATAAATTTTGCTATACTGTGTAAAATCAACAGCAAATGTTTTATGATTGAGAGTGTTCAGACTGGAGGTAACTTTTTTCTACTAAAGAGTTTTAGATTCTAAATAGGTGAATTTTTTAAAAAATTAAAAAATCAATTACAATGATAAGAACTTCAATATTCCAACAATGCTATTTCCAAAACCTAGCAAGGAAATCCTTCATTGAACTTGAAGTTTCATAGAAACTGTTTTCATGAGAAACCCTTTCATTTCCTCCTAGACTGGCATTTGCAGACTCCCTTCTTTACCAAGATCCGAAGGAGAAATGTGTTATGCATCCTTTCATATCAGATAAAAGTTTAGCAACTATTTCCATAGTGCTTTCCAATATGATAAGGCACAGAAGACAGATGGAAAGGCTCATTTTGCTGTGAATTTCCACTTCTTTTAAGGTCTTGCAGTCAAAATGCTTCTAAGAGGCATGGCAAAAATATTGGAGAAGAAAGCATAGTACAGCCAACTGTAGCTACTCAGTGGGCCTTAGTTTTCCCATCTGTGAAATGAGAAGACCATTGTACGTCATTCAACTTGACCTCTGCACAGGCCATTTGGCGAGCTGTTTTGACTGCCCAGTGTCTTTCTCTCTTTGGAGAATTTCCCATCCCATATACCCCGTCTTCCAAAGTTAAAAGCCAGGAGCTCCTTCCTAAGCGTTCTTCACAGCCAAGGTGTAGTCATGTGACTTAGACTCCACCAAGTCAGACACACCAGCATGAAACTTCAATGTGGATGAGACTGAAATGAAAAAGGTGCCAAACAGCGTGGAATCTGGCTTGGTGGATGGGGTCATTCTGTTTTCAGGAGCTACAGTGACAGAAGACTTAGAAGTAATATCTCAGATTCAGGGAAAATGACAGGTTATAGGTCTGGTGGCAGCAGTAACAGGTTTGTCCTCAGAATCTGCAAGGTAATTGGGTGTAGTAATTCTCTGGCTCTCCTAAAGAACCTCTGAAATATCTAATATTTTCCAATAATTCTTTCCCCCCTGAATCTGAACTAGTACGGGTTCTGTTGATTTCAAATATGAATCTGATTGATGCAAAGTCCTTGACATAATTATACTTATTGTTTGTGTGACTTTAAGTAAGTAAGTAATTTAATTATTCTGAGCCCCCATTTCCTCATCTATAAAAATGGAGGAGATGATAACTCCAGGGTTTGTTGTGATTATTACATGGGGTAATTCAGAAACTTACTTAGTATAATGACTGGTCCACAGTAGCAAGTAAAAAGAAAATTCTCTCTTCAAGCTGTAGATTTTATGTTCCTATGGTGTAGCTTCTGGGAGTTCCCAGCCTAGGAGAGAGTCTGGGAGTTGACTGTAAGGACCAGAAACTCTTGGCTTTATGTGAATATACCTCCTAGCCTGGTTACCCCTTGTTAGAAAAGGCACATCGTTATGCATAAACTAAGAGCAAAAATTCAAAAATGCAAGTGGGTAGGTCACAATCTTGTATCCTCCCCTGCCAGCAAAGGATAATTTTTACTTGGTCTGCTCCATTTCTTCTCTTCCTTGACCTTCTTTTTAAAAAATTATTTTATTTTAAGTTCCAGGGTACATGTGTGGGATGTGCAGGTTTGTTGCACAGGTAAACGTGTGCCATGATGATTTGCTGCATCTATCAACCTATCACCTAGGTATTAAGCCCCACATGCATTAATTATTTACCCTGATGCTCTCCTTCCTCCCGCCACCCTCACCCTGACAGGCCCCAGTGTGTGTTATTGCCCTCCATGTGTTCCTGTGTTCTCATCATTTGGCTCCCACTTATAAGTGAGAACATGTGGTGTTTGGTTTTCTGTTCCTGCATTAGTTTGCTGAAGATAATGGCTAGCAGCTCCATCCACATCCCTGCAAAGGACATGATCTCATTCCTTTTTATGACTGTATAGTACTCCATGGTGTATATGTACCACATTTTCTTTATCCAATCTATCATTGATGGACATTTGGGTTGATTCCATGTCTTTGCTATTGTGAATAGTGCTGCAATGAACATATGCATGCATGTATCTGTATAATAGAATGATTTATATTCCTCTGGGTATATACCTAATAATGGGGTTGCTGGGTCAAATGGTATTTCTTGTTCTGTGTCTTTGAGGAATCACCACACTGTCTTCCACAATGGTTGAACTAATTTACATTCCTACGAACAGTGTAAAAGTGTTTTTCTCCATAGCATTGCCGGCATCTGTTTTTTCTTGACTTTTTAATAATTGCCATTCTGACTGGTGTGAGATGGTATCTCATTGTGGTTTTGATTTGCATTTCTCTAATGACCAGTGATGTTGAGCTATTTTCCATGTTTGTTGGCCACATAAATGTCTTCTTTTAAGAAATGTCTGTTTATGTCTTTTGCTCACTTTTTAATGGGGTTGTTTTTCTTTTTCTTCTATATTTCTTTAAGTTCCTTGTAGATTCTGGATATTAGAACTTTGTCAGATGAATAGATTGCAAAAATTTTCTCCCATTCTGTAGGTTGTCTGTTCACTCTAGTGATAGTTTCTTTTGGTATGCATAAGCTCTTTAGTTTAATTAGATCCCATTTGTCAATTTTTTATTTTTGTTGCAATTGCTTTTGACATTTTAGTCATTAAATCTTTGCCACAGCCTATGTCCTGAATGGTATTGCCTAGATTTTCTGTTTGGGATGTTATAGTTTTGGGTTTTACATTTAAGTCTTTAATCCATCTTGAGTTAACTTTTGTATACGGTATAAGAAAGGCATCCAGTTTCAATTTTCTGCATATGGCTAGCCAGTTCTCCAGCACCATTTATTAAACAGGGAATCCTTTCCTCATTGCTTATTTTTGTCAGGTTTGTCAAAGATCTGATGGTCGTAGTCTTATTTCTGAGTTCTCTATTCTGTTCCATTGGTCTATGTGTCTGTTTTTGTACCAGAACCATGCTGTTTTGGTCACTGTAGGCTTGTAGTATAGTTTAAAATTGGGTAGCATAATGCCTCCAGTTTTGCTCTGTTTTCTTAGAATTGTCTTGGCTATACAGGCTCTTTTTTGGTTCCATATGAATTCTAAAGTAGTTTTTGCTAGTTCTGTGAAAAATGTCAGTGGTATTTGAATAGGAGTAGCATTGAATTTATAAATTATAAATTTATGATATTGATTCTTCCTATCTGTGAGCATGGAATGTTTTTCCATTTGTGCTCTCTCTGATTTCCCTGAGCAGTGGTTTGTAGTTCTCTTTGAAGAGGTCCTTCACTTCTCTTGTTAGCTGTATTCCTAGGTATTTTATTCTATTTCTAGCAATTGTGAACAGGAGTTCATTCATGATTTGGCTCTCTGCTTGTATATCATTGGTATATAGGAATGCTTGTGATTTTTGCTTATTTATTTTGTATCCTGAGATTTTGCTGAAGTTGCTTATCAGCTTAAGAAGCTTTGAGGCTGAGATGATGGAATTTTCTGGATATACGATCATGTCATCTGCAAATAGAGACAGCTTGGCTTCCTCCCTTCCTATTTGAATACCCTTTATTCCTTTTTCTTGCCTGATTGCTCTGGCCAAAACTTCCAATACTATGTTGAATAGGAGCAGTGAAAGAGGGCATCCTCGTCTTGACCTGTTTTCAAGGGAATGCTTCTAGCTTTTGCCCATTCAGTATGATACTGGCTGTGGATTTTTCATAAATGGCTCTTAATATTTTGAGGTATGTTTCATCAGTACCTAGTTTATTGAGAGTTTTTAACATAAAGTGATGTTGAAATTTATTGAAGGCCTTTTCTGCATCTATTGAGGTAATCATGCAGTTTTTGTCTTTAGTTCTGTTTATGTAATGAATTACATTATTGATTTGCATATGTTGAACCAGCCTTCATTCTGGGGATGAAGCTTACTTGATCGTAGTGGATAAGCTTTTTGATGTGCTGCTGGATTTGGTTTGCCAGTATTTTACTGAGGATTTTTGCATCGATGTTCATCAGGGATATTGGCCTGAAGTTCTTCTTGTTGTATCTCTGCCAGGTTTTGGTGTCAGAATGATGTTAGCCTCATAAAATGAGATAGGGAGGAGTTTCTCCTTTTCAATTGTTTGGAATAGTTTCAGAATAAATGGCACCAGCGCCTCTTTATACCTCTGGTAGAATTCAGCTATAAAACTCTCTAGTGCTAGGCTTCTTTTGGTTGGTAGACCATTTATTACTGCCTCAATTTTAGAACTTGTAATTGGTCTATTCAGATATCAACTTCTTATTGGTTCAGTCTTGGGAGGATGTATGTGTCCAAGAATTTATCCATTTCTTCTACATTTTCTAGTTTATTTGCATAGAGGTGTTTATAGTATTCTCTGATGGTTGTTTGTATTTCTGTGGGGTCAGTGGTAATATCTCCTTTTCATTTTTATGGTGTCTATTTGATTCCTCTCTCTTTTCTTTATTAGTCTAGCTATTGGTCTATCTATTTTATTAATTTTTTCATAAAAGCAGCTCCCAGATTAATCAATTTTTGGAAAGGTTTTTTGTGTCTCTATCTTCTTCAGTTCCACTCTGATTTTGGTTATTTCTTATCTTTTGCTAGCTTTGGGGTTTATTTGCTCTTGGTTCTCTAGTTCTTTTAGTTGTGATATTAGGATGTTGATTTGAGATCTTTCTAATCTTTTTTGATGTGGTCATTTAGTGCTGTAAATTTCCCTCTTAACACTGCTGTAGCTGCATCCCAAAGATTCTGGTACATTGTTTCTTTGTTATCATTGGTTTCAAAGAACTTCTTGATTTCTGCCTTAATTTTATTATTTACCCAGGAGTCATTCAGGAGCAGGTAGTTCAATTTTCATGTAGTTGTGTGGTTTTGAGTGAGTTTCCTAATCTTGAATTCTAATTTGATTGTGCTGTGGTCTGGGAGACTGTTTGTTATGATTTCAGTTCATTGACATTTGCTGAGGAGTGTTTTACTTTCAATTATGTGATTGATTTTAGAGTAAGTGCCATGTGGCACTGAGAAGAATGTATATTCTGTTGTTTTGACATGGAGAGTTCTGTAGATATATATCAGGTCCACTGGATCCAGAGCTGAGTTCAAGTCCTAAATATCTTTGTCAATGCTCTGTTGCTATGATCTGTGATCTGTCTAATATTGACAGTGGAGTCTTAAAGTCTCCCATTATTATTGTGTGGGAGTCTAAGTCTCTTTGAAGGTATATATGAACTTGCTTTATGAATCTAGTTGCTCCTGCATTGGGTGCATATATATTTAGGATAGTTAGCTCTTCTTGTTGAATTAAACCCTTTACCATTATGTAATGCCCTTTTTGTCTTTTTCAATCTTTGTTGGCTTAAGGTCTGTTTTGTCAGAAACTAGGATTGCAGCCAGTTTCAGTGGCTCACACCTGTAATCCCAGCACTTTGGGAGGCTGAGGCAGGCTGATAACCTGAGGTCAGGAGTTTGAGACTAGTCTGACCAACATGGTGAAACCCTGTCTCTACTAAAACTACAAAAATTAGCCAGGTGTGGTGGCATGTGCCTG
>NW_012102266.1:2634352-2648794 GCF_000951045.1 Mandrillus leucophaeus
CATCAGTACCTAGTTTATTGAGAGTTTTTAACATAAAGTGATGTTGAAATTTATTGAAGGCCTTTTCTGCATCTATTGAGGTAATCATGCAGTTTTTGTCTTTAGTTCTGTTTATGTAATGAATTACATTATTGATTTGCATATGTTGAACCAGCCTTCATTCTGGGGATGAAGCTTACTTGATCGTAGTGGATAAGCTTTTTGATGTGCTGCTGGATTTGGTTTGCCAGTATTTTACTGAGGATTTTTGCATCGATGTTCATCAGGGATATTGGCCTGAAGTTCTTCTTGTTGTATCTCTGCCAGGTTTTGGTGTCAGAATGACGTTAGCCTCATAAAATGAGATAGGGAGGAGTTTCTCCTTTTCAATTGTTTGGAATAGTTTCAGAATAAATGGCACCAGCGCCTCTTTATACCTCTGGTAGAATTCAGCTATAAAACTCTCTAGTGCTAGGCTTCTTTTGGTTGGTAGACCATTTATTACTGCCTCAATTTTAGAACTTGTAATTGGTCTATTCAGATATCAACTTCTTATTGGTTCAGTCTTGGGAGGATGTATGTGTCCAAGAATTTATCCATTTCTTCTACATTTTCTAGTTTATTTGCATAGAGGTGTTTATAGTATTCTCTGATGGTTGTTTGTATTTCTGTGGGGTCAGTGGTAATATCTCCTTTTCATTTTTATGGTGTCTATTTGATTCCTCTCTCTTTTCTTTATTAGTCTAGCTATTGGTCTATCTATTTTATTAATTTTTTCATAAAAGCAGCTCCCAGATTAATCAATTTTTGGAAAGGTTTTTTGTGTCTCTATCTTCTTCAGTTCCACTCTGATTTTGGTTATTTCTTATCTTTTGCTAGCTTTGGGGTTTATTTGCTCTTGGTTCTCTAGTTCTTTTAGTTGTGATATTAGGATGTTGATTTGAGATCTTTCTAATCTTTTTTGATGTGGTCATTTAGTGCTGTAAATTTCCCTCTTAACACTGCTGTAGCTGCATCCCAAAGATTCTGGTACATTGTTTCTTTGTTATCATTGGTTTCAAAGAACTTCTTGATTTCTGCCTTAATTTTATTATTTACCCAGGAGTCATTCAGGAGCAGGTAGTTCAATTTTCATGTAGTTGTGTGGTTTTGAGTGAGTTTCCTAATCTTGAATTCTAATTTGATTGTGCTGTGGTCTGGGAGACTGTTTGTTATGATTTCAGTTCATTGACATTTGCTGAGGAGTGTTTTACTTTCAATTATGTGATTGATTTTAGAGTAAGTGCCATGTGGCACTGAGAAGAATGTATATTCTGTTGTTTTGACATGGAGAGTTCTGTAGATATATATCAGGTCCACTGGATCCAGAGCTGAGTTCAAGTCCTAAATATCTTTGTCAATGCTCTGTTGCTATGATCTGTGATCTGTCTAATATTGACAGTGGAGTCTTAAAGTCTCCCATTATTATTGTGTGGGAGTCTAAGTCTCTTTGAAGGTATATATGAACTTGCTTTATGAATCTAGTTGCTCCTGCATTGGGTGCATATATATTTAGGATAGTTAGCTCTTCTTGTTGAATTAAACCCTTTACCATTATGTAATGCCCTTTTTGTCTTTTTCAATCTTTGTTGGCTTAAGGTCTGTTTTGTCAGAAACTAGGATTGCAGCCAGTTTCAGTGGCTCACACCTCTAATCCCAGCACTTTGGGAGGCTGAGGCAGGCTGATAACCTGAGGTCAGGAGTTTGAGACTAGTCTGACCAACATGGTGAAACCCTGTCTCTACTAAAACTACAAAAATTAGCCAGGTGTGGTGGCATGTGCCTGTAGTCCCAGCTACTCGGGAGGCTGAGTCAGGAGAATTGCTTGAACTCAGAAGGTAGAGACTGCAGTGAGCCGAGATCATGCCAGTGCACTCCAGCCTGGGTGACAGAGCCAGACTCCACCTCGAAAAAAATAGAAAAAAAAAGAAACTAGGATTGCAATTTGTGTTTTTTCCTACTTTCCATCTGCTTAGTAAGTTTTTCTCCATCCTTTTATTTTGAGTCTATGTGTGTCTTTGCACATGAGACAGTTCTCTTGAATACAGCACACTGATGGGTCTTGACTCTTTATTCAGCTTGTCATTCTGTGTCTTTTACTTGGGGCACTTAGCCCATTTACATTTAAGGTTAATATTGTTATGTGTGAATTTGATCCTGTAATCATTATGCTAGCTGGTTATTTTGCAGACTTGTTGATGTAGTTGCTTCATAGTGTCATTGGTCTTTGTACTTCTGTGTGTTTTTGTAGTGGCTGGTAATGGGTTTTCCTTTCCATAGTTAGTGCTTCCTTCAGGAGCTCCTGCAAAGCCTGATTTGTAGTGACAAATTCTCTCAGCATTTGCTTGTCTGAAAAGGATTTTATTTCTCCTTTGCTTATGAAGTTTAGTTTGGCGGGATATAAAATTCTAGTTTGGAAATTCTTTTCTTTAAGAATGTTGAGTATTGTCACCCCAATCTTTTCTGGCTTGTAAGGTTTTCACTGAGAGGTCAGAGGAGCTGGCAACCACTGTTGTAGGGTCTTACCCAGTAAGGAGGCATGGGATCAAAGACTTGCTTAATGAAGCACTCTGGCAGCCCCTTGGTGGAGGGGGTGCACTGTGTGGGAGGAATCCCACTCATCCAGACTGCCTGGATTCCTCAGAGCCAGCAAGGGGAAAGACTAAGTCTGCTGATCCCCTTACCCCGGGAGATCAGAGTTCTGTCCGTAAACCCCTGGCCAGAATGGCTGAAATTCCCACAAGGAGGCCCTGACCAGTGAGGAAGGATGGGTCCAGGTCTGGCCTCAAGAGGGAGTCTGGTCATGATCTGCCACAGCCGCTGTGCTGTGCTGTGGGGAATTCCTCCTGGGCCCAAACCACCCAGTCTCACCTGCACCCACAGGAGAAAATGGCAGACTGGAGCTGCAGTGATGGCTGCTGTCCCTTCTCTGGGTGACCTTCTTGTTAGACAGGCTCTTTGGAGCTTTTGAGATGAAGAGAGTGTGGACTGGGATTAACAGAGAAAGTTTTTCAAAGACTTTTTGAGGAGAAAACTTGGGAAAAGTCCTATGAGATGAAAGCTTACAGAGAAGAAAAGGGGGACTAAAAAGTAAATGTGTCTCTGAAGTTTTCCCCCACATGCTGTTTAATTAATGCGATTTAACCCTCCATATACCATCGAAGTTCATTGGACTCAATTATAGTTTTGTTTCTTTTTTCTGAGCAGTTCTGTCTGTAAAAGTTGATATTTTGTGAAGTTTACTATTCCTTAATAGTCTTACAAAGAACAAACATGACATATGTTTATTTTAAAATAAAATTTATTCTATCTTGCAGTTATCACACAAGTCCATTGAGCCTTCTATAAAGCTAAGATATATTGTGGGATCTTAGTGATCTTCTTTTTCTGACATTTTAAACATTTTGCTATTTTGTTATACTAAGATTTTTTTTTTCTTATTCATCAATTGTTTTCGACTATGACTTAAAAAAAAGACTGAAGAGAAAAATAAAAAATAATGGAACCTACTAGAAGGACAAATACAATAGTGAAATTAATAATCATCTTTGAATTTTATACTGTGTTGCCGAAAGTATTACATCATCTTTCAAGATGGTGCAGAAGAGGGGACATCATGTGTATAGTATGTTTTTAGCTTTCATTGAACACAGTTGAGAATACTGATTTTTTCTTTTTCCATCTATAATGACCAAACAGAAGAAAACTGACAGAGGGAGATATTTCACAATTCTTAGACAAATCAGAAGATGAATATAAAGAGCTACAGCAAGTTCTCTGGACCAGCACTGTCCCATAGGGTAGCCACTAACTACATGTGACATTCAGGCACTGAAAATATGGTTAGTTTGACTTAAGATGTGTTTTAAGTATAAAATACATACTGATTTTTTGAAGCTTTAGTACAATAAATGGGAATGTCAGATATCTTATTAAATTTTTATATCAATTATATGTTGAAATGATAACACTTTGAATATGTGAGATTAAATAAAACGTATTATTAAAATTTAATTAATTTAATTTCACCTGGTTACTTTAAAACTTTCTATTTTACTACTAGAAACTTCTAAATTATATATATAACATGAAATATACTTCTGTTGGACAGTGCTACTTTACACACTAATGTCGATGATGGAATCAATCATGTAAGTGAAATAGACTATGAATATTTAGATCATGATTTCCTACAAACTTTAATAAATTTCCTCAAATTCATGAATCAATGAGTAAACAACCTGTCTCTATGGAAAATAAAGAAAATAGGGTACTCTCATACAGGACAGACTGTATCACACCATATTTTGCAACAAGAATTTGGACTTTCCTTTTTTGCTAATTGAATATATGACAATATTCTTTTATCTTTTATAATGTTTGTATGCCAAATTTTTTATTTGATATAAAGAGTTTTGTTATGTTTAACTTTTATTACAACTTCTAATCAGTTTTTCTATTATGCCTTTATCCTTCTGTAAATTATTTGAAAAATGACTTTAAAAATACAAAAATTTAGATGGATTTCTTTAGTTGAGATAGTGAATGATGATGACTATTTTCGTAGTATACACAAGGGTAAGTACTAGAATATTTGAAACTTACCTTGCAGGTACTAGACTTTCCTTTTTTGGTGGGGGGAGAGACAGAGTCTCACTCTGTCACCAGGGTGGAGTGCAGTGGCACTATCTCAGCTCACTGCAACCTCTGCCTCCCAGGTTTAAGCAATTCTGCTGCCTCAGCCTCCCACGTAGCTGGGACTATAGGCGCGTGCCACCACACCCAGCTAATTTTTGTATTTTTAATAGAGACGGGGTTTTCCCATGTTGGCCAGGATGATCTTGATCTCTTGATCTCATGATCCACCCTTCTCAGCCTCCGAAAGTGCTGGGATTACAGGTGTGAGCCACCGTGCCCGGCCTAGACTTTTTTTTTTAAACCACAAATCAGTTCCAACCATTTAGTACATTTAGATTTCAGCGTTACGTGATGAGTGGTAACAAAGCAAGTATTATGGAAGTCTTCTTTCTAGATTTTCAATAACATAATTATCAGAAAAGAATGTAAGAACACATTAGGAAACAAAAACTCAATGCTGCTATAATATAATTTGGAAGAAGAAAGATTAATAGGATTCAGAATGCAGTCACCACAGACATAGATGTTTCTATTTTAAGGAAGATTGCAGGTAGAAATAGGCCCTAGAGAAAGCAGGTTGTTCTAGAATTTATAGCATTCTCCTTAGGCATTTGAGGCAAGACCTTAATATGTGAAGGATATTATATTGTAATAAACATTATAAATATTTTTCCATCACTTACTTTGAGTATTTGGAAATACTTCTTAAATGGGTTGAAAAAATGGTAAGTGATAACTTTTCTTATGAGATACAGAATTTTCAGAATCCAAATTATTTTGTCATCTTTGTGTGTTAATGCATAACCTCATTCAAGGAGACAATCAACTTTGTGAAGAAGCAAGCTCTAATCAAACTTAGTAAAACTCACCATTTCTCTGAACCTAAGTACAGATAGTACACCACATTGATTGAAATATTTAAATGTATTTCAAAATAACCAATGGGCTCTGATACCTGATCTAACATAAACGGTTTAGCTATTGATATGAAGACCTGGGGCTATTATATCCAGCAGCAAATTTCAGTTTAACAAAACTATCAAAATAAATTAAACTGATGTTATGAAATCTGTCCGGTGAGACTGAGGGCAGCCAGAGGTCAGACTTTCTTCCTGAGAGGCTGCATCCTTATGCTATTTACCCTGCTGCCACCTGCACTCTCTGCCAACTTCCCCAAGTATCCAGAGAAAGCCTCTCAAAGGGAAAGGCTAGATTGAGTAATTGTCCTAGCCTCTTGGAAGGATATCTTCTCTTAAGGAAATTTTAAGGTTTTGAAAAGTAATTTTCTTCAGATCATAGCAATTGAAGTGTGCTCTCAAAGTCAGACTGATTAATTTTGACGGTCTCTCCACTTTCACCACTGTTTTCAACATAGTACTAGAACTCTTACCTAGAGCAATGAGATGAGAATGAAATAAAGAGCATCCAAATTGAAAAGGAAGAAGTCAAACTATCCTTGTTTGCAGATAATATGATCTTATGTTTGTAAAAACCTAAAGACTTCATAAAAAAATAGCTGTTAGAACTGATAAACAAATTTAGTAAAGTCATAGAATACAAAATCAACATACAAAAATCAGTAACATTTCTATATGCCAACAGCAAACAACCTGAAAAAGAAATCAAGAAAGTAATTCCATTTGCTAGAGATAAAAATAAAATAAAATACCCAGGAATAAACTTAGTCAAATAAAAGAAAGATCTCTACAGCGAAAACTGTAAAACATTAATGCAAGAAATTGAAGAGGATACCAAAAAAATTTTTTTAAAAAGTCCATATTCATGGTCTGGAAGAATAAATATTTTTAAAATGTCCATACTGCCCAAAGCAATGTACAGATTCAATGCAATCTCTACCAAAATGCCAATGAAATTCTTCACAGAATTTTTAAAAAAAAAATCCAAGAATTGTATGGAACCACAAAAGACCCAGAATAGCCAACGATGCCCTGAGCAAAAAGAACAAAACTGGAGGAATCACATTACCTGACTTCAAATTATACCACAGAGATATAGTAACCAAAACAGCATGATACTGGCAGAAAAATGAAAACAGACCAATGGAGCAAAATAGAGAACCCAGAAATAAATTCATCATCTACAGTAAACTCATTTTTGACGAAGGTGCCAAGAACATACATTGGAGAAAGGGCAGTCTCTTCAATAAACGGTGCTGGGAAAACTGGATATGCATATGAAGAAGAATGAAACTAGACCCCTATGTTTTACCATATACAAAACTCAAATAAAAATGGATGAAAGACTTAAATCTAAGACCTCAACTATGAAACCACTAAAGAGAACACTGAAGAAACTCTCCAGGACATTGTTCTGGGCAAATATTTCTTGAGTAATACTCCATAAACACAGGGAACCAAGCAAAAATGGACAAATGGGATCAAATCAAGTTAAAAAGCTTCTATATAGCAAAGGAAATAATCAACAAAGTGAAGAAACAACCCACAAATGGGAGAGAATATTTGCAAATGACCCATCTGACAAGGGATTCATAACCAGAATATATAAGGAACTCAAACGATAGCAAAAAGAAAAAAAAAAAAAAAAGCTAATACTCTTTTTAAAAATGAACAAAAGATCTTAATAGATATTCCTCAAAAGAAGACATACAAATGGCAAATAGGCATATGAAGAAGTGCTTGACATCACTGATCATCAGAGAAACGCAAACCAAAACTACATGAGATATCATCTCTCTCCAGTTACAATGGCCTTTATCCAAAAGATAGGCAATGACAAATGCTGGCAGGGATGTGGAGAAAAGGGAACCCTCATATACTGTTGGTGGAAATGTAAATTAGTACAGCTACTATAAAGAACTGTATGGAGGTGATATGGTTTGAATTTGTGTCCCCACCCAAATCTCATGTTGAATTGTAATTCCCAATGTTGGAGGAGGAGCCTAGTGGGGAGTAATTGGACTATTGGAGCAGATTCCCCTTTGCTGTTCGCATAATAGTGAGTGAGTTCTCATGAGATCTGGTTGTTTAAAAGTGTGTGGCACCTCCCCCCTTTCTCTCTTCCTTCTGCTCCAGCCATGTGAGACATGTCTCCTTCTCCTTTGCCTTGTACCATGATTGCAAGTTTCCTGAGGCCTCCACAGCCATGTTTCCTGTACAGCTTGTGGAACCTTGAGTCAATCAAACCTCTTTTATATATAAATTACTCAGTCTCAAGTAGTTCTTTATAGAAATTCGAGAATGGGCTAATACAGAAAATTAATACTGAGAGTGGGTCATTGCTATAAAGATACCTGAAAATGTGGAAGCAGTTTTGGGACTCAGTAATGGGCATAGGTTACAAGAGTTTGGAGGGCTCAGAAGAAGACAGAAAGATGAGGGAAAGTTTGGAACTCCTAGAGACTAGTTGAATGGTTGTGATCAAAATCCTGATAGTGATATAGACAATGAAGTCCAGGCTGAGTTGGTCTCAGCTGGAGATAAGGAACTTATTGGGAACTGGAGTAGGGAAAGTTTTGTTATGTGTTAGCAAAGAGGCTGGAGGCATTGTGCCTCTGCTCTGGGAATATGTAGAATGGTGAACATGAGAGAGATGATTTAGGGTATCTGGTAGAAGAAATTTCTAAGCAGCAAAGCATTCAAGATATGCCCTGGCTGGTTCTATCAGCCTATGGTCATATGCATGAGCAAAGAAATGATCTGAGACTTAAACTAATATCTAAAAGGGAAGCAGAATGTAAAAGTTTGGAAAATTTGCAGCCCAGCCATGTGGTAGAAAAGAAAAACCCATTTTCTGGGGAAAAATTCAAGCCAGCTACAAAAATTTGCATATGGAAAAAGGAGCCAAATGTTGATAGCCAAGATAATGGAGAAAACACCTCAAAGACATTTCAGAGAAATTCATGGCATCCCCTCCCATCATAGGCCTGGAGGCCAAGGAAGGAAGAATGGTTTCGTGGCCAGGCCCAAGGTCCTGCTGCTCTGTACAGCCTCAGGACATGGTGCCATGCATTAGAGCCAATCCAGGTCTAGTCATCTTAAGGTTTGTATCTTAAAGGTCCCAAGATACCTATTGTTTCAGAGAGTACAAGTTGTAAGCCTTGGAGGCTTGCATGTGGTGTTAAGCTTGTGGGTGCAGAATGTGAGAGTTGAGGCTTAGGAGCCTCTGCCTAGATTTCAGAGAATGTATGGAAAGGCCTGGATATCCAGGCAGAAGTCTGCTGCAGGGCCAAAGCCCTCAAGGAGAACCTCTACTAGGGTAGTGTGGGGGAGAAATATGGGGTTGGAACCTACATGCAGGGTCCCCACTGGGACACTGCCTAGTGGAGTTGTGAGAAGAGGGCCACCATCCTCCAGACCCTAGCACGGTAGGTCCACCAACAACTTGCACCATGCACCTGGAAAAACTGCAGGCACACTCAATGCCAGCCCATGAAAGCAGCCATGGGGGCTGTCCCCTGCAGAACCACAGGGGCAGAGCTACCCAAGGCCTTGGGATTCTCCCCATTTCATCAGTGTTGCCAGGATGTGAAACATGGAGTCAAAGGAAATCATTTCAGAGCTTTAAGATTTAATGACTGCCCTGCTGAGTTTTGAACTTGCATGGGGCCTTTAGCCCCTTTGTTTGGACTGATTTTTCCCTTTTGGAATAGGAGTATGTATCCAATGCCAGTACCCCCATTGTATCTTGGAAGTAACTAACTGGTTTTGATTTTACATGCTCATAGGTAGAAGGGGCTTATCTTGTCTCAGAAGATACTTTGGACTGTAGACTCTTGAGTTAATGCTGAAATGATTTAAGACTTGGGAGACTGTTGAGAAGGGTTGATTGTAATTTGTAATGTGAGAAGGATGTGAGATTTGGGAGGGTGAGGGTTAAATGCTATGGTCTGAGTTTGTGTCCCAGCACAAATCTCATGTTGAATTTTGTGATCCCCAATGTTGGAGGAAGAGCCTGGTGGGAGATGATTGGCTCAGGGGGGTGGACATCCCCCTTGCTGTTCTCATGATAATGAGTTCTCATGAGATCTGCTTGTTTAAAAAGCGTGTGTCACCTTCCCCCTCTCTTCCTCCTGATCTGGCCATGCGAAACATGCCTCCTTCCTCTTCAACTTCCACCATGATTGTAAGTTTTCTGAGGTCTCCCAGCCATGCTTGCTGTACAGCCTGCAGAACCATGAGCCAATTGATCCTCTTTTCTTTATAAATTACCCAGTCTCAGGTAGTTCTTTAGAGCAATGTGAGAGTGGACTAATACAGGAGGTTTTTCAAAACACCTAAAAATAGAGCTACCACATGATTCAGCAATCCCACTGCTTGGTGTATATATAAAAGAAGGAAACAAGCATATTGAAGAGATACCTGCACTCCCATGTTTATTGCAGCACTATTCACAATAGCCAGGATTTGGAAGCAGTCTGTGTCCATCAACAGATGAATAGAAAAAGAAAATGTGGTAGATATACACTTTGGTGTACTGGTCAGCCATATAAAAGAATGAGATCCTGTCATTTTCAACAATATGGATGAAACTTGGGGACATTATGTTAAGTGAAATAAACCTGTCTCATAAGGACAAACTTTGCATGTTCTCACTCACTTTTGGGAGCTAAAAATTAAAACAATTGAATCCATGGAGATAAAAAGCAGAAGGATGGATAACAGAAGCTGGAAGGGGGTGGGGAAGTGAGGATGGTTAATGGGTACAAAAATGTAGTTAGAGAAAATGAATAAGATCTAGTATTTGATAGCACAACAAGGTGAGTACAGTCAACAATAACTCATTGTACATTTAAAAATAATTTAAAAAGTATAATTGGATTGTTTGTAACACAAAGAAACTATAAAAGCTTGAGTTGATGGGTACCCATTTATCCTGTTGTGATTATTATATATTTATGCCTGTATCAAAACATTTCATCTCATGTGCCCCATAGATATATACACCGACTGTGTATCCATAACAATTAAAAATTGTAAAATATTTTTAACAAGACGATCCTCAAAACATGCTTCCCCTTGCCCAGTCTTCCCTGATCTAAACATTCAGTTTCCAGAGGATGAGCAAGTTGCATATAAAATGTGATTTTATTCAAAACGTTAGTACAGAGTAACCCTTAAACTCTACGGATATATATTTCTCTCCCCTTTTCACATTACCAAATTCCCTTCCTTCTATACATACGAACTCCTCAACACCCTCATAGAGAATAAAATGTGCCAGCACTACACAGCACAAATTAGTATGCTTGCCTCAAATTATGCCAGTTGTTAGGAAGTTTTTGCCATTTGAAGGAGCCAAATGGAGAAAAAAATGTCATGGGTATCTGATGAAACAAATTTGGAGACACTCAAATGCTTCCATTTATAGAGGTTCTTTGCACCACTGGTGCCTCTTGGGGAAATTCTGAAAAACATTCTGTCTGTAAACAATCTGTTTCAGTGCCACATGTTTTCTAAATTTCTTTGCCTGTTGACATTTTACAAAATTAAAAGAACACATTTGCATGAAGACAGGACCTTTTGTTTCTTATACATCTACACTACCATATAAATTAAAAATGAAATAGGTCATCTTGCCCAGTTGTTTGTGAAGGATCATTTTCTAAAGGACACTTCCCAGATATTTGGCCAACCTCATTTTAAATCACTAAGATCTTTTTTATGGCCTCTGCTCTCAAGTTAAATAGCACTTATTATTAAAGTGAGAACTTCTGGAGATAATGCTTCCTTCTTAGGTTTAATTCTGTTTTTTGTTTCTTTTTTTTTTTTTAAGTCTAACTTTATATTGCTGTGATTTTCTGGTCTCAAGATAGTTCTAAAACTTTTCCCAGGCACATAATATGATTTTACTTCCACAAGCCTGAAGTTGTTTGGGACCATGTGACTTCTTTGGCTGATGAAGGAGTGCAGAAATTATATGTGTAACTTCTGGATAGAGCTCTCACAATGACAATTTTCCCCCTCCTTCCTATTGCTGCCCAGATTGCAGAAGTGCATTCCCAGATGAAGCGTGCATCCAGAGAGTTCTCTAGAGACCTTCTGCTTCCCAACTTCAATGGGTTTTATGAAGGAGAAATAAACTATTAAGGCAAATAAAATATTAAGACTTTAGTCAATTGCAGCAGATAACACTCAAAAAATTAACGATAATCAAATTAAATTAATTGAAATTTTGATCTTTCTTGATATCAGGCAAAAAAAAATCCCAATTACAAGGATACTATTGCTACTACCTTTCTATGCACTGCTTGAGCTGAAATCTTCAGAAGCATTTTTTCTGCAGAGAATTTAGGCTACACTATTTAAATTGGGTGAATATAGTTACATAGGGGCAGGGAACAGAATGGGAACAGGAGAGATAATGTGGATAAATAAGATCTGGGAAAATAACATTACTTACCTTTAGCAGAAGAACCTAGAAATAAAGATTCAATTTACATACTATTTGTGTCCTTTTGTGGCAAAAAGTAAATTCTTAAAATTGAATATATGAGCATTGCAATGATTTGTTAAATAAAATATTTTGCTTCCCTAAAGTTTGCAAGCAGATATTCATTTAATTTCTTTTATGTATTAAGAAAGATTTCTCTAAAGGGCTGTCAGTTACAATGACAGTTTCTATTCATATTTTTTTGTCTTGCCTTCAGTGATAATACTATAGCTGTTTAATATTTCTTATCAATTTCTATTCACACAACCTCATTCATTAGGTTATGATTTATTCTGATCTTTGTGATTGTATGAGGTTAGGGTTCCAGGAAACAGAGTCTGAAAGAGAGATTTGGCTGCAGAAGGCTTATTGCAGATAGCCCCTATGAAAGAAGGAGAGAAGGAAAAATACAGCAGAGGCTTCAGCCAATTCCAAGGGGAGATATGGAGCTAGGCTAGCCCTTCAAAACTGTTCCCAATCAAAGCAAGGAGGTCACATCTTATGGTCCTGCATCAGAAGTCATTGAATGAAGGTTAATCCTATGAAGAAGGAGGTGGGGCAGGTAATTCTGGTAAATTGCAGCTCCCTCAGCTGAGGGAAATTTCTAGAGACTTAGCTGTGAGTCATCAGCAGCCAAAAGTTAATTCAAAATGGATTATAGACCTAAATATAAAAAGAGAAACTTCCTGGGCACATACAACCTAACAAGAATAAAGCATGAAGAAATAGTAAACATGGACTGACCAATAACAAATAACAAGATTGAATCAGTAATAAAAATCTCCCATCAAAGAAAATCTCAGGACCTGTCAGCCTCACTGCTGAAATCTACCAAACATTTAAAGAAGAACTAATATAAATTCTTCTTAAACTATTCCAAACAATTGAAGTGAAGAAAATTCTTCCTAACTCAGTCTATGAAGTGAGCATTACCCTGATACAAAACCAGGCAAGGACACAACAAACAAGAAAACTACAGGCCAGCATTCCTGATGAACATAAAGGCAAAAATCCTCAACAAAAATGCTAGCAAATCCAATCCAACAGCACATCAAAAAGACTATTCATCATGATTAAGTGGGATTCATACCAGGGATACAAGGAGAGTTCAACATTCACAAATCAATAAACATTACTCATTACATCAACAGAACGAAGACCAAAAACATATGATCATTTCAACAGATGCAAAAAAAAAAAAAAAAGCATTTGATGAAATGCAACATCCCTTCATGATAAAAACTCTCAACAAATTTGGTATAGAAGGAATGTGCCTCAGCACAATAAAGACCATGTATGATAAGTCATATCTAATATCATGCTGAATGGAGAAAAGTTGAAAACATTTTCACTAAAATCACAAGACAAGGATGTCCACTTTTACCAATTTTATTCAACATAGTACTGGAAGCCCTAGCCAGAGCAATTAGGCAGTAGAAAGAAATATAGGGCCTTGAAACTGTTAAGGAGGAAATCACATTATGCCTGTTTACAGATGACATGGTCTTTTGTATAGGAAACTTCAAAGACTTCACACAAAAACAGATCTTTACAATAAAAACTACCAAACATTGATGAAAGAAATGGGGACACAAATAAATGGAAAGATTTCTCATGTTCATGCACATGTATTAATATTGTTAAAATGTCTTCACTATTCAAAGAAATTTACAGATTAAATGCAATCCCTATCAAAATACCAATGGTATTCTTCACAGAAATAGATAAAACAATCCTGAAATTTGTATGGAACCACAAAAAAAACCCCAAATAGCCAAAGCAATCTTGATCAAATAGAACCAAGCTAGAGGCACACTACCTTACTTCCAAATATACTGGAAAGCAATGATAAACAGCATGCTACTGGCATAAAATACAGAATTCCACACATTTACAGCCAACTGAGCTTCAGCAAAGTTGCCAATAATACACACTGAGGAAAGGACTGTCTCTTCAATAAATGGTGCTGGAAAAACTGGACATCCACATGCAGAAAACTGAAACTAGTCTCTTATCTCTTCCAACTTACAGAAATCAACTAAAAATGGATTAAAGACTTAAATGTAAACCTGTAACTATGAAACCACTAAAATAAAATATCGGGAAAACGCTTTGTGAGATTTGTATGGGTGAGCATTTTTTGAATAAGACCTCAAAAACACGTGTAACAAAAGCAAAATTAGACAAATGGGATTACATCAATTTGAAAAGCTTCTGTATTGCAAAGGAAGCAATCAATACAGTGAAGAAACAACCTACAGAATGGGAGAAAATATTCACAAAGTATGCATCTGACAAGGGGTTAATAACCAGAATATATAAGGATCCTGAACAACTCAATAGCAAAAAAAAAAAAAAAAAAAAAAAAAAAAAAAA
>NW_012102266.1:2648844-2667045 GCF_000951045.1 Mandrillus leucophaeus
ACAAATGAGCAAAAGACCTAAACAGACATTTCTCAAAAGACAAATTGCTAACACGTATATTTTTTAAATGCTCAACTTCACTAATTGGGAAAATGAAAATCAAAACCACAATGAGATATAATCTCGCCCTAGTTAGAATGGATATTATTGAAAAGACAAAAAATAATGAATGCCAGTGAGAGTGTGGAGAATGGGAGATTCTTATATATTGTTGGTGGGAATGTAAATTAGTACAACCACTGCGGAAAAGAGTAGGGAGGTGCCTCAAAAATTAAAAATAGAACTACTGGCCAGGCACAGTGGCTCATGCTTGTATTCTCAGCACTTTGGGAAGCCAAGGCAGATGGATCACTTGAGGTCAGGAAATGAAACCCTATCTCTACTTTAAAAAAAGTACAAAAATTATCAAGGCATGGTGGCATGTGCCTGTAGTCCCAGGTACTCAGGAGGTTAAGGCAGGAGAATCACTTGAATCTGGGAGGCAGAGGTTGCAGTGAGCCAAGACTACACCACTGCACTCTAGCCTGGGTGACGGAGTGAGATTCTGTCTATAAATAAATAAATAAAACTACCATATGATCCAATAGCCCCACTACTGGGTATATATCCAAAGGAAACGAAATTAGTATGTCAAAGAGATGTCTACACACTCATGTTTATTGCAACACTATTCACAATAGCAAAGATATGAACTCCAACTAAGTGTCCATCAATGGATGAATGACTAAAGAAAATGTGATTATTTACACAATAGAATACTATTCAGCCACAGAAACAACTGAAATTGTGTCATTTGTAACACAGGTGGATCTGGAGGACATCATGATAAGTGAAATAAGCCAGAAAGACAAATACGGCATAATCTTACTTACATGTGGAATCTAAAAAATTGATTTCATAGAATAGAGAGTAAAATAGGGGTTACCAGAGGCTGAGGAAGGTCGGGGAGATGGTGGTATAGGGGAATAAATACAAAGTTATAGCTAGATAGGAGGAATAAGTTCCAGTGTTCCACTGCAAAGCAGAGTAACTGTAGTTAACAATAATACATTTATATATTTCAAAATAGCTAGAAAAGAGGTTTTTTAATGTTCTTAGCAAAGAAATGATAAATGTCTGAGGTAATAGATATGCTAATTATCCTAATTTGATCACTACACATGACATATGCATATTAAAACATCATACTCTACCCCATAAATATGTACAATTATTATGTGTCAATTACTTTTTAAAAGATGAAAACAACAGGAAAAAATTTCTAAAAGTATAACATTCCTAGAATAAAAATTAGAAAAAATATTTTGTAACTTTGGGCAAAGATTTTTTTAGATCAGATGTCAAAAGCATGGTCCATGAAAATACAAATTGATAAATTAGATATCATCAAAATAAAAAACTTCTGTTCATCTACAGGCATTACTAAGAGAATTACAAAACCAAGTACAGACAGGAGAAAATACTTGCACAATATATATGAGATGGAGTTTTGCTCTTGTTGCCCAGGCTGGAGTCCAATGGTGCGATCTCGGCTCACCGCAACCTCTGTCTCCCGGGTTCAAGTGGTTCTCCTGCCTCAGCCTCCTGAGTACCTGGGATTACAGTCATGCACTACCATGCCCAGCTAATTTTGTATTTTTAGTAGAGATGGCGTTTCTCCATGTTGGTCAGGCTGGCCTCGAACTCCCGACCTCAGGTGATCCGCCCACCTCGGCATCCCAAAGTGCTGGGATTACAGGCGTGAGCCACTGCACCCAGCCACAGAATGACTAAAATTTTAAAGGCTGACCTTCGTAGGCTTGCAAAGAATGTAGATGAACTAAAATTTTCATGCATTGCTGGTGGAGATGTTAAATGATACAATGACTTTGGAAAACAGTTTAGCAGGTTTTTTAAAAGTTAAAAGTACACCTACCATATGAATCTACCGTTCCACGCTTGTGTATTTTCCCAAGAGAAAAAAAAGCATGTGTCTATACAAAGACTCATGCATGAATATTCATAGAAGTCTTATTTTTCAGAGCCTAAACCTGGAAATAATCTAAATGTCAGTCAACAGACAAAGGATTGTCTTAGTCTGTTGTGTGCTGCTCTAAAAGAATATCTGAGGCTGGGTAATTTGAAAAGAAAAGAGGTTTATTTGGCTCATGAATCCGTAGGCTGTACAAGAAGCATGGTGTCAGCATCTGCTTGGTTTCTGGAGGATCTCAGACTGCTTCCACTAATGGTGGAAGGAGCAGGAATGTGCAGATATCACAGGGTGACAGAGGAAGCAAGGAGACAACGCAGGGAGGTGCCAGACTCCTTTTAACAATCAGCTTATTGAGAACTCACCCCCAAGGGACGAGGATGTTAATCTATGCATGAGGGATCCACCCCCATGACCCAAACACCTCCTATTAGAACTCCCTCTAACACTGGAGATCAAAGTTCAACATGAGATTTGATGGGGACAAACAAACCATATCCAATCTGTAGAAGGGATAGACAAATTGGTACCTCCAATACAATGGGAAATTATTCTGCAATAATAATGAGTTATCGATATACACTACAACATAGATAAATTTCAAAATTATTTTTCTAAGTGAAAGGAACCAGTAAAAAAGGGTACATTCTGTACCCATTCTGTATGTCTCCGTTTATAAAAATCTCCAGGAAATGCTTGAGGGGTGTGGGCAGGTGGGGAGAGGCAGGTGGGGGAATTCCTAAGGCGCATGAGTAACTTTTGAGGATAATGAGCCTGATTGTGGTGGTAGCTTCACATGGTATCAAAACTCATCAACCTGTATACTTTAAATGTGTCAATTATGTCTTAGTAGAGCTGAAAGAGAGAGAAAGAAAGGAGACGCAAAACAAAAAGTTTTGAGATGTAATTTCTTACCTATTAGAGTGGTAAAAAAATTAACCTTTTTCCCAGAACAGCAACAAATGTTTATTTAAATATAGATACATATACAATTCTATATTGTTCTCATCTTAACAATAAAGAGTGCTATCTCCTTTAAATCACTTATTTAAAACACAAATGACATATTTATAACCTTGATTCATTAACAATTTGAAAGTTTGTTCATCAAAGGAAAGAATCTTTTGAAAGTCATCTTAGAATGTTAAAATTTATAGATACCAGAAATATGGCCAACTGTATGTTTCCAGCAAAACTAATAGCATATTACACTAAGTATTAAAAGAAGAACAGAATTTATATAATTTGACACAACTAAGACACTGCTTGCTTTCTCCAACTTATCAAATATAACATCTTTTAGCTACTTTAAGGTAACTTTGTAAAACTGACTTTTTATATAGTGGGCTATGATTTGATCTTACCAATTAAAAACCAGAAAGTTCTTTCATTATCTTTGGCACTTAAAATCGTGATTCTTTAATAAAGTCATCACTAAATTACAACTTGAAAGTTAAAGGGCTTATGGGATTTTATAATAAGCCTAGTTTTGCACACTGAGTAAAATACTTCATATATATTCTAGAGCTAATGAAGTCACACCCATAGTCTTTTAGATGTGCCACTCCACATAACCAATGACATTATATGTTTTACATTGCTCATTTCTATGCATCTAGATTCTCAGAAATAGTTCAGAGGGAGCGGTCCTGATCCTATTTAGGCCAACCCTTCTTGCAATAGAATTACTATTTCCTAAACAGTTTCAAATAAGATAATTTATATGCACTAGCTATTCTGTCAGAAGATGTTAAAATGCAGCAAAAGCAATAAACAACATTCAAATTCTCCAGCAGGCCCAAGGTATAGATAGGGTTGAGATAAATGGGGACTACCTGGCACCTGAGAGTGAATTTAAGTAAAGTCTTACTAGATTATCCCATCAGGTTCCTGTGACAAAGTAAACACATATTCTTTGATCACTTAACATCCGGAGCTCCTTGAATCTCCCCAAATCTCAATTTCTAAACTGGTAATAATAATAATAGGAAGAAAATTATCAATATAATAATGATGATGCCAGACACCACCCTCATGTGCTGCTCTACAGATTCAGAGGGACAGGGAATTTCAACCACCTGCTACTATGCCTGGAGCTCAGTCTGTTTGTTCTATTTCAAATGATATAGATTGAGAGTCATTTTGATGTCTGAAATTTTGTCCCAGAGATGAGTAGAGCCCAGTCCTTTCTCTAGGAATGCACAATTTACCAACAGAGTTCAAAAGTCAATGTAGATTCAGAGAATGGTGCAGTAAGGGCAAGTAAAGAACCACCAAGACACAAAGGCAGAGAGTGCGGGGTTAGTTCTGCTTGGTGGTCAAGAAATCTTCAAAGACTTGAGAAGATTTTCTCATCTCTGTCTTCTCAACCAAAACTAAAAGCAATTATTTAAAAGAGGCAACTGAGATCCACCACCTGCAATTTGGTTCCTCACGGTTCACAGCAGAATTCATTCTGCTGAGTTCTGTGCTCTGTGAGTTCCATGACTTAAAAGGGACTGTGTTGTGAAGGGAGGCAGCAGTAATCATGGATATCACTACCACTTGAGGTCTCTAATCCCAACTCCCTCCAGCTAAATGTATTTCTTTAGAAATATTAAAAAAAAAAATCAGAAACTGAAGAAGAACCAGTTCCTTCAAGCCCCAGGGATCCCAACCTTGCCAAATGTAAATTAGAAGAGGATGGATTTGGAACTCCAGGAAGCTAATTGGAGCCCTGGGTAGAAATCCTAAAGGTATTTCTTTAGGTAATTGGCACCTTGTCCTTTTCAGTATAGATACTGCCCACGAGAGGGTTACCTCTAGGGTGCTGGTTGATTAGCATCCTTAAAAGACAGGGCAGTTAAGTAAAGATTGGTGACCTGAAGAGTCCCATGTACCCAATTCAAGGGTCCCCACCAACCAGAGAAAAACTGTTTTCATATGGTCCAGTGAGGGACACTCTTTGGGCAACAGTATCATAAACAGCTCCATTAAATGAAGCAAAACTTCATTATCAGGTTTTCTTGCTTAAAAAAAGCAACATAAGATTAAATTATCACTAGAGTTAGAAAATACATTTTTAATTGAAACCAAAGTAATTTGATTTGCCTTTGGCTAATATTTATTCAAGAGAAACTCTCTTTCTGAAAATTATTATACATTTAAGAGCTATGTCCAGTTTGTTTAGGACCAGGTAAAATGAACTACACTGAGAAGAGAGATGTTAACATTTTATGATCAAAAATAATTGCACAGAAGTGAGATTCTAGATATTTAACTCACAAGAGAATCAATTGTTCCTAACTGGTGATAAAGTTTGGATCTGTGTCCCTGTTCAAATCTCATGTTGAATTATAATTTCCAATGTTGGAGGAAGAGGCCTGGTGGAAGCTGATTGGATCATGGAGGCAGTTTCTTGTGAATGGTTTAGTATCATCCCCTTGGTGCCTTGGTGCTGTTCTCATGATGGTGAGTTTTCAGGAGATTTGGTTGCTAAAAAGTGTGTAGCATCGGTCCTCTCTCTCTCTCTCTCTTGCTCCTACTCCCACTGTGTGAGATGCCTCGCTAACCCTTTGCCTTCTGCCATAATTGGAAGCTTCCTAAGGCCTCCCCAGAAGCAGAAGCCACTATGCTTCCTTTATAGCCTGCAAAACCACGAGCCAATTAAATACGTTTTCTTTATAAATTACCCAGTCTCAGGTATTTCTTTAGAGTGGTGCGAGAATGAACTAATACAGCTAGTGATGCTGGGATTGCAAGGGAGCGGTAGGCCAGAACTGCTGAATCCAGAAAGAAATAGAGAAATTAAAGAACAAAGTCCCCAGGCCCGCAGGGAAACCCAGTGGAATGCTATCAATTCCAAATAACCATGCTCCTGTACACTCTCAGGCACTTAACCATTTTCACATCCCAAAAATCTTATTTGAAGTAGACTAGTTAAGTCTCATTATCTTCATTCTACAGATGAAAAATAAAGTTTGGAGAGTTTAAATGACTTGGCTGTCATCACACAGGTTGAAGATGGCAAATTTTGGCCTCATTCCAAGTCTTTTGATTCCTAGTCTGTAATTTTTCTCCATACTACACTGCCTCTATAGTAGAGCTGAAAAGATTATTCCAGAAATATCTCTGGTGGAGTGCAGAAGGTCTTCAACCTGAATCAAAGGAGATTGGGGAAATATAGACAGCTATTTTTTTTCTTTTTAAAGAGAAATCCTCAAACTTACATGAAAGTAGAGAACTGGTATAATAATCTTCTGTATACCCATCACCCAACTCCAGCACCTCTCAGCAACCCACAGTTTCACTGGAAGCCTAGGGAGGGACCCAGTGGTGCTCAGATAGAAAGGACCCAGTTTTTCCAAGACATAATGGAGCTCATGGTGGAAGAAGTCTTCAAGGGTCAGAGTGACTTGAAAGAGAAGAAAACTAGATATATCTGGAATAGACTGTGATTTAAACCTAAGTCTAGCTAAACCAAATAGTATGTTGTACCCAATGTGTATCATTCATGTGTGAATTCCAGGATTTCCTCATACACAAGCTGACACTTCAAAAAATAGCCCACGATGTCTATAGTATTGTAGGGCCACAGAGAGCATTGTGGCATTTATTACATGTCAAAATAAGAAAGGCCATGCCACATCACGCCTAACTTTTCCAAAGCTCCAGTAACATCCCATAGTTACCACTCCACTCCACTTTACCTCAGTCTTCTACTTGGAAAACAACTTTCTATGTTTTATTTCTAAAATCTTTACTAGTAAAATGTGAAAACTAAACAATATCAAGAAAACGTCAATATTAATTAAAGAAGTTAGTTTCATTACCTACAATGATTTTTTAAATAAAGAATTTATGCAAACTTCACTTCTTACCGATACTTTGTTTTCTTGTTGTGTATCTGACTCTAAACTTCCAGACGTCATGCTGAAATAAAGTAAAAGTTTAGAATTCCAAAATTTTATTTCAAGCACTCATGTGCGCACACACACCCCCGCACCTACACTGAATAGATCATTACACTGTAACATTTAAAGTAAATTTTCTAAAGTATTTCCTCCAAATGTCAATTTCTGGACATTTCTAAAGGAAATAAAAATAGTGGAATGTAAACTTTACTCGCAGAAGATAAAATAGCCTTTAAAGGTTCTCTTGAGAATAAGTACTCTGAACAGTACAATCTGTTCTGAAAACCTGAAAAATCTGGTATTTCAACTGAAAAAAAAAAAGTGGAGAGAAGAAAGCATAACCTCATAAGAATCAGCAGACGTGGAGAATTCTTTGTCTCCTACACTGTTCTCTCTCTCTCTTCTCTCTCTCTCTGTCTCCTGGATCATTTCCATTAGCTTATAAACATGTTGTTATTTATCATGCCTAGAGCCTTCTTACTGCTTTAGTTTCCACTTGATTATACTAACCTCTTTTGCTTTTCAGGTTACAGAAAAATTATATTCTCACTGTCTCCAATTCCTCCCCTTCATTTTTCTTTCTTTTTTTCTAAAGCCACTGTAATTAGACTAGTGCCACCACTAGTACCACTCCACAGAAACTGCACTTGTCCAATTCACCAAAGATCTCTGCATTCTTATACCCAGTGATTACTTTTCACAACTCACCTTAACATCTTTTGACATGACTTATCATTCTCTCTTTGAAATACTTTCTTCACTCAGTTCCCAGTACATCCCAGGGCGCTGGAATATTTTTCTCTAAGTCTATCCACTTGGCTTACTCTTCCTTCCTTCTTGTCTTTTCTCAAATGTCACCATTTCAGTGGGACCTACCATATGTATCTTATTTAAAATTTAACCCCTCACCTCATCACCATACTCTTTTCTCTGTGATACTTATCACATTCTAACATGCTATATAGTTTGCTTATTTACTGTATTTTTTATGTCATCTCCCAACTGAAAATGTAAACTCCTTGAAGATAGGAAATTTTTTCTGTTCTTTTTGTTACTCTACCCTCAGCCTCTTGAAGAAGGATAGGATGGTCAACAAACACTTGTTGAATAAATAAATGAATTATCTAATAAATCTCATAGATTTAATAGATTCCTTTCTGTTGTTGCCAATCAATAAAGCTTTACTTTTTTTTTCCCCCCCTGAGACGGAGTCTTGCTCTGTCACTCAGGCTGGAGTGCAATGGCACAATCTTGGCTCACTGTCTCCGCTTCCCGGTTTCAAGTGTTCCTCATGCCTCAGCCTCCCGAGTAGCTGAGACTACAGGCACCCACCACCACGCCTAGCTAATTTTTGTATTTTTGGTAGAGACAGGGTTTCACTATGTTGGCCAGGATGGTCTTGATCTCTTGACCTCGTGATCCGCCCACCTTGGCCTCCCGAAGTGCTGGGATTACAGGCGTGAGCCACCGCGCCCAGCCAATAAAGCCTTACTTTTAAATTCCAAGGTACTTTTATTATTTCTTATCCCACTATCTTCCTCATGAATATATAGTTTTATTTCCATATGTCTGTGCACATTTCTGTCTTTTACTTACTTTTCAAAAAATTTGAAATCATTTACAAATGTTCATAAAGTAATCAGTGACTACTGAATAAAATTAATTAAGTTCTCACTTACTGGAAGGAGACACTGGGGCTCTAAGAGATGTAATTGCTTTTTTCACATGACACCCAGATCAGCAAAAAAACCAGTATTTTGGTACTTTCTACTTGACAACACCTCTTTATCATGAAATGGAAAACAAACTCTTGGTCATCACAGTTGCTGGACAAACCAACAAATGGCTTTAAAGGATCTTAATAAACTGAGCCCTCTAACAAATTTTATCTTCTATCAGTGAAACTCACGAAACGGATGTTTTCCCTCAACTGAACGGCCTAATAGTCCAGAGTGTGCGTTTATCCTTTTCTTAGTTGTTTCCTCCGGCCAGAACACTCATAGTCTCTTCTCTGCTTGTTGAAATCTTACAGGTCTTCACACCATAACTCAAATGCTGCCTCTCCCTGAAGGCCCTCTGACCCTACCGGTCAGAAGTATTTCTTGCCTTTATATTGCACAAGCAGGTTTTGGGCATCCACCTCTTGCAGCCCTTATTATGGTTCATGATGTATGTGACTATTTCTCTACCTGTGTTTTGCATTTCTCAGTAACACCCTCATAGGGGACAAAGGCTGTGCTTCGTGTATTTTTTATGCTGGGCAAGAAAGTCATTTTCAGTCACTGAATGAAACCAAACAAAACAAAATATGTGAGTGCAATATCCTTATGTGCATACTCAGATGTGCCACAAATGCATCACAGAAAGTACAATTTGAGATTACTTTTAAAAAATAATGCCTGAAACAAAACTGGTGATTTAAAAATGAGAGCTTTGGCTGCCTGACAATTATATTTAAAGGTCATGAGTCATGGCCTCAGAGTAACCATGGTAACCCACATACACAGGAGAAGTCATGTTGTACAATAATTAAGGGGGGAAGAAAGCTTTAGAAAGCCTATTAGCTTTGAGATAAAGACAACATATAATTAATAAATGTGTTTATGAAGTTTGTTTTTTATTGCATTGTTTTCCTACTTCAGGGTTCACTGGAAACCTGGAAAAACTTCTTTAAATTTCTACTGGCAGGGAGTAATGAGATGACATATCAACCTTGCATAGTTTTTTTCTCAGTGTGTTATAAGAACATTGAAATTTCCTCCTTTAAATGAAATGTCTTATATCTGGTTTCTAAACTTTTTACTTCATGCTTTTTATGTCAAATTGGAGGATTAATTAGTCACCAATTAGTCTGGGTGAATAAAGGATTTTAATAAAATTGGTGAGGAAATACAGCTATTGAGCACTTAATTTTTATAAGAGAAGATTTCCTGGGAAAATTCTGTTTTGTTCCTTAGATTAATTACATCCAGGGCCTAACTCTCCCTTACTTAGACAAAGTAGGAGCAAGTTTCCATTCATTTTATGTAAACTGTGGAGAAGGTCTGTTTCAAGGGCATGAGAAGAGAAAAGGGGAAGGAAAAGGAGAAGGAAAGGCAAACAAAATACACTGGACCAGTTTGTTCCTGCTTAGAAGTGAAGAAGCTGAACTGAAGTCACCAACAGATCAACAAGAATAGTGTGACACTCCCCTGCCTCCTACCTCAAAAGCCCAGCTTTCTACCTGCACAGAACACTCAACTCCACACACCAGGAGTAAAAAACACTAACAATAATTTACAGAGAGAGCAAAGTCCTGCTTTTCACTTGGTTTTTCTGCTGAATGTATACTGGGCTATTCGTTTGAAAGTTGTTCATCACAGGGCATTTTCCCTCCATTTGGTAACTTTATGTTCTACTCTCCAATTGCCTACATATTGATACGTTATCTCTTCAGCTGCTTTGTTCTGGGAAATTAAAAGAAAATGAGTGTTTGCTAAATTTCATTAGCTTTAATAAATGGAAAAAGCCTTTCTCCCTCCCATAGATTATTTAATTTTTGAGACTTATGGAATCCTTTGCACAAATAAACAACATTTTACATAAAATCTTAGATTTGTGAGTTTCTCACATCATCCACAGACCATAGACCCATGGTGAAACCCTGTCTCTACAAAAATACAAAAATTAGCCAGGTATGATGGCAGATGCCTGTAATCCCAGCTACTCGGGAGGCTGAAGTGGGAGAATCGCTTGAACCCGGGAGGCAGAAGTTGCAGCGAGCCAAGATTGCTCCATTGCACTCCAGCCTGGACAACAGAGTGAGACTCTGTTTCAAAAACAAACGAAAACTTAAAACCAGAACCATGGTTGCATGTGAACATCCCACAAGGATACTGCCTTATAGGATGTAACTCCTGCTACAGAGATGTGGTCAACTCTCACTCAAGATTTAAAAGAAAATTGTAAATGGAAGATATTTCCACATTTGAAAGGGAAATGAGTATGGTGTCAACATGCAAAATTTCTAGTAATTAAATGCAGATCAATTAGAGAAGTGAACTGTACTTCCATATTTCTAGCCAGCATTGATCTAGATTTTTATGTGGGGAACCTGTAGAGGAGGAATGACCCAGCTTTTTGTGTGTACATCTCTTGGCAAGAGGGTAGTGAAGATGACATTTCATTTCAACTGTAAGAAGGCTGGCTTCAAACCCTCCCCCTTCCCACATCAGTAAAATGGCTGTGGTGGGTGAGTGTGTGATTTTTAGAAGACCAAGTAAGGGACAATTTATTTGTTCAACAAATATTTATTGAACTCCTACTGTGTGTCAGGCCATGCCCTATGATCTGGGAAGACGGCAGCTTTCAAAGAAAGGGGTCACTCTCCAGGAAAGGATAAAAAACTGTCTGTTGTTATTCCCCAGACTTTAAAGAAAGATTTTCTTTGAAGTACTAAGTGAAAGCTACTTTATCCAAGAATTCCCATTAATTATTTTGGGATGAGAGGAGCTGGGAACTCACCTGCTTCTCTCTGGGGTGTCAGACTCTGGGACCACAGATTTCTTGCTATAGCATTGTCCCATCTCAAGCCAGGCCCACTGGGATCCCTTATCCCTGGGACAGACGTCAACAGGCATCATTCCTTAGAGTTCTAGAATCCTTGCTATTGCTCTGCTGTCCCTTGTTGCTAGGCTACCACAATGGCTATGGAAAAGACAGTTAATTTCCCAAAGAAAAAAATCTCGGTTACAAAGCCGCAGTAACCTCTCAAAACATCTCACAAATCAGATCCAGGCATGAGAATAGGTGAAGAATCACCACATAGTCATCATTTCTGTAAAACTCATTCAAAGTGGAACAGAAACAGTGGTTTTGTGCTCAAACCAAGGCATGTTTACATCCAGAACCAATGCTAAGGAAACAGCCACACTGCTGTCTGAGAGGGGTGCACACCCAGAAATGCATTGGTTTACAGGCAATCAGTGATTTCACCACAAACCAACCCCTTATTGTGATGATCTGCTTTCCCTGGGACCAGAAGACCCCACCTGGCCATATTCTCATGAAAGCTTCTTTCCTAACGCAGGATTGTACAAGTGATTCATTGTGCCTGAGTAGCTGGTATTTTGCTCATTGTTCACCTGCAGCCGCTGCTCCAACTTCCCTGTCCAAAGACACCACCTACTTTCTCCCAGCCAGTTGCTACATCTCTCCCTGGATGCCTTTGTAGACCAGGTGAACCTGTATCCACTTCACTTTCTGCTCTGACAGGAAGTACATGTAGGATCCCTGCAGTCGACAGCTAAGAATCACTCCTGGATTTTGGTCTGTATGTGCTGGAGTCACCCAACCTAGTCACACTGTTCATCCTAAAATAAATTGGATTGGCATGACAGCAATATTTCTAATCACAGAATTTGTTTCTAGGGTTAGAGCATTATAGAGCAAGTAACTACAATAGTAACAGGAATGAATATTAAGACTTATCTATTAAAGAGTATAATTAGCATTTACTTCTTCAACAAAACTTCAAGTGACCCAGCTCCTCAGTAAAACAACCCTATGAATAAAATTAAGAACGATTGAGTAGTTGTTGTTCTGGATAGAAAAGTCAACACTAAATGGGTAGTTGTGGAAAGACAAGGATTGGGCAATCGGCCTAGCGTGTAGTTAGCAGCCTGTTGGGGATCAGAAATCATCTTGCCTCTCTATGCTTTGGATTTGTTACTTTAAGAAAGAACCAAATTAACCAGGCATGGTGGTGGGCGCCTGTAGTCCCAGCTACTCGGAAGGCTAAGGCAGGAGAATGGCATGAATCTGGGAGGTGGAGCTTGTAATGAGC
Source organism: Mandrillus leucophaeus (assembly GCF_000951045.1). Lineage (NCBI taxonomy): Eukaryota > Metazoa > Chordata > Mammalia > Primates > Cercopithecidae > Mandrillus > Mandrillus leucophaeus. The sequence continues at coordinate 2,661,530 of NW_012102266.1, forward strand.
CGAGATTGAGCCACTGCACTCCAGCCTGGGCAATAGAGCGATACTCTCTCTCAAAAAGAAAAAAAAGAAAGAACCACTTGAACTATTTCTGTCATCCCTTCCAGCTCTAACATTTTGTTCCGTTTCTTTAGTTCATCTCATTAAAAGAAAAAAAGACAAAAACCACAGACCCACAGAGTAGACTACACTTTAGTGCATTTTAGAGGAAATGTCCAGATGTTCACCGTGTAGTTGCAGTCATAATATTTTATAAAAGAAAAGTCATTTCAATAATGGCTGGTGAAAGGCAATGTAGGCACTAATTATTTGTAATGGTTATTAATCTTATCATGCATCTAGCTGATCAAAAAGAGAGGTGGAGAGATATGGCTAGTACAAAAGCAGACTTTCAAAAAGTCCTTGAAAAACAAAGTGACTCTTCCATTCCCATTTCTCTTTTAAAAAAATACTGCATGGGAAGATTTCAGAAAGTGGTGGTGAGGAAATTGGCTGGGTCGTTAAAGGCATATTGACCTACAGAACTCTAAACATGCTAACTAACAAAATTAATGGTATTGTTCTTTTATAATTAAGGAAAAGTACTTATGAAAGTCACTCAAATGATTTTATTTTAAAAAGTTGAGTTGTAGTTTAGAAAAACTACATTTTCCCCCTCTAAATGTAAAGAAAACAAGGAGGTATTATAACAAAACTTCTAGAAATACATATAAATCATTGATACTTCCACCATTAACATTGTTTTAAATCGAAAAAATGCTGTAAGCTCATTGGGGATCTTGTAGATTATTATGTACAATTTAAAAACTTACCTTGTAGCCTATCAAAAATATATCTTTTCTTAGAATCAGAAATCATATAATGCTTATATAACAAGGAAGAATCTTAAGAATATGCATATTTTATATGTTCCACAGCTAGTGCTTATCAGGATGTCTTATCTAACTTAGGTGAGTAAATATCAATAGGATCAGAAAGGAGAATGGAAGGGAGAACATTGCAATGAGAAAAGGGCAAGACAGAAAAGATAATAGATTTACAATGAATTGGTGTGACTGAGGAGAGCAGAGAAAGCTGCAGTGGTCTTCGGAGTCTCTGCTTAGAAAATAGCCTTTCAGCTCACTCTTTTGTTTGTGTATTTATTTGTTTATTCACCAAATATTTATTGAAAACTCACTTTGTGCTAGGCAAGGTGCTCAGCACGAATGAAATCGATGCTGTTCCTGCCCTCATGGAGCTCATTATTCTATCACGCTATCATTCTAGTAGCCACTAACGTCTTATTAGAAAAAATTAACGACGCACGTTTGGGATTCCCAAAAAGCTCTTCTAACTTAACAGATCCCAAGCACTGAAAAAATAAAAAGATAAGTAAATAGAAGCAAACAGGGGCACTTCCTAGGTTTTCCTCCTGAGGAGGTAGAATCTTGTAGAGAAAGATGACTGCCCTTCCCAAAGTTAAGCTGGGAAAGTTCACTGTGTTCTCGTTGTGATGAACACGTGGTGACTGTGCTCATGTCTGCGAGTCTAGGTGAGTGTGTCTGTGCTAGGGGAGGACAAGAGGAAGGGCGAAAGTGACAGAGAAACCAAAGGAACAGCACACAAACAAGTACAGGTCAGGCCATGAGCGACAATAGCCAAAAAGTCTTTCAACTGATTGCAAAGGCTTTCCTCTGTTTCTCTTAACAATTAGCCAGGTCGCTTGTCATTGTTTTTCTGACCTCTTCCCTGTGTGGCTGATTGCTTGACACAGTGGGTCTAATTATCTCCAGACTCCCAGCCTGTTTTAATGAAGAGGGATGTTTATCTGTATAAGCAGACAGACTTGTCTGTCCCCTTGGTCCTAAAGTTTTTTTCTTGGGAAACCTAGGGATGAAACTGACAGCTGTTAATGGATCAGCCAGAATGTAAACTTTTCATTTCTGGCTTGTTTGTGGCAAGAAATAAACATTTCTTCTCCCTCCTTACTGTGCTTTATTGCATTGAGCACTTGTCATTTGGAGATTCCTAGCAGTATTTGATTTTCCTGTGAGAATGGCCTCTCTCCTCTCATAGTTGGTTTTGGACTGACAGTAAATTCAATTCCCTAGCCCCCGCCAAATAACCTTTGGTGGTGCAGACCCTGTCCAGACAAAGGACTACACAGCGTTGAACTTGGCTCATCAGCAACTGCATCCTGGGTCTTTGAATCTCAAACAGTTAACATAAGAAGGAAAGAAACAGTTGAAGTTCTAGTTATCTGTTTTCTAATTTATCCCACAAATATTTATTAAGGCTCAGTTTTGCCACAGACACTGTTCTGGATGCTTATATGACAGTGATAAGCAGGACAAAGTTGCTGCTCTCATGAATTTCATACTGTAGTTGGTAAAGGGCAATCAAACAAACACAGAAGATAATTACAGACAGACACAAGTGCTATCGAGAAAATAAAACGATGTCATAAGACTAGGACCAGGAGGTGACATAGAGCAGAGATGTGAAAGATGAGAAGAAACCAACTTTGGGGCGCTTGCAGGGAAAAGTGTTGCAGACAGTGATTCAGTCCTGTCATCACAGAAACATGCTCAAGTAGCACCATTTAAAGACAAACAAACCTCCCTTGACCTCATCTCTTTCTGTGCTCCCTTTCGTGAAAAATTCTTCAGAAGAGTGGCTTATTTTTCCATTCTCTCTTCAATCTCCTCCAATCGAATATTCATAGACTCTTCTGAAACAGCTGTCATTTGGTCACTGCCAACCTCTATCTTGTCCTTAAACAGCAGCATTCTGACCTAAATTTTCCTGTTATAAGTCTTGCTTCTTAATCTCTGGAGTGGTCTTGGTTTCTGCTTATTTCTAAACCTAACTCAGCCTTCTCCTGATTCCATGAGCCCCAGTATGCCAACAATCAATTCCTTTTTTCTCTTCTAGCCAGAATTGCCTCCTATTACTTCCTACGAGTAAATGCCTAGTTCACACACTTAAATTTTTCATATTATTCTTGATTTTTACCCAGGAAACAATTGTTCAACTTACAGCACAATCTCTATTCATTCTTTTACTTACATACACTGTTTTCCTTAAAATGTTACTACTGTGTTGGTGAGTACCGAATTATGGTTTTCCAAGGATTGATTTACTTTTCTTTATAACATTCACTTCTTGAGAGTAGATCACTTATTTGGAAACATTTATCATTGTCTCGTGCCTATCACAATGCAAGCCATTAGAGATAGGCATGGTTCAAAACAGTCATGGTTTCAAGACATATTTGTTAGACTGCTATCCTCACCAAGAAATGTCTTCCAGGTTGTTTCTGCTGTCAGAATGTTTTAAAATATTCTTCATGTCTTTTCTAATGCTTTGCTACTCTAGGTTTTGTGGAATCCAGGTTCTTTATGTCCCTAGTTATGTCTCCAATAACATTTCTTAGAAATTTATTAGCTGTAAATTAAATATAATTTATCTAAATATTTCATTTAAAACTCATTTTCATGTACTTTCAATAAAGAATCTTGTCTCAAATAAGTAAAAACAAACAAGACAGTAGGGAATCCTAAGAAGACATTTCTCAAAAATCATCTTCCAGGATTTTCTCATGGCTTTTTGTCAAATGGATGAAGATGTTTTGATGGCTATTGTACTGTGAAGGATGTTTTCAGCTACAAGTAACAGAAAAGGTGACTACTGGTAGTTAACTTATAAGGGAATTTGCTGGCTTATGTGACTAGAAAGTCCAGAAGTTAAAGGTACTTCAAGGTTAATCATTGATATTATCAGCGTGTGGTATCTTTCCATAAACAGTGTGGCTTCTTCTGAGGGCTGGCTTTCCTTGTGGGCATGGAGTGGCTGCCAGAAGAACTGGGACTACAGATGACTTTGTTCATGGCCAGAGATAAAGACAGAGTTGCTTTCCATGACCTTAGAACAGAAGTCCTATGTTTTATTCTAATTGACTGATCCTAAATAGGTGATCACTACGACTGAGGACATGTTGACTGGCTTCCATTTGAAATATATACCCACCCCAAACCAATCACTGTGACAATGAGAAAGGATCCATCAGAACTCACCCTTAGAGCTGCCAGTGGGATCAATCCCACTCAAATTCCAGGGCTACTACATAGTGGGGAAGGGTGAAATATATATGGGAGCTCTAGCACTATCCAATGCAGGTATATATTTGCATATAATTTGTATATAATTCACATAAATTTCTTATTTGATTATTCAACAATAGAAATAATAGTGATCATATATTACTAATGTAAGGTGTTACCGTATATACATGTTTTACATCTTTTTGATATTATCTAGACTAGAAAAATATTCAATAAGATTAATTTATTTTGCAACGATTACAGTTGTTTCTCTCTTTCTTTACTTCTATCCTTTCTTAATGAGGTATAATGTACCAGTAAGGAAAACAAAAAGTTAAAGAAAGGGTGAAGAGAACAGTTAAGACTTTAGTCTGAAAAATAATTTCAGGATCATTTTCTTAGACAAAACTATAAATTTAATAAACAGTAACTAACTAGTTGTACATATATAATTTTTTTTCACAATGTAATAATTATATTACTTTCAGAAAATTACCAATCACCTTGGAGTTGTAGCTTAGGAATTACTTTGAAATGTTAATGTCTATCAATGAATTTAATTTATAAATGATATCCACATTAATCTATCCCCTCAAATAATGAATCTTTCTTCATATTTACCTTGATAGAATCAGCAACAAAGCAAAACGTTTTCATCCAACTCCAAAGTTGACTGGAACTTTCCTTCATATTTCAATGTAATTAATTTCATTGGTTATTCTTTCATTTTATCAGCAATTTACCAAACTTTATTAATAGTTTGTGACAGGCACTCCACTAAGCACTGAATATGTATGTATGTGTGTGTGTGTTCATGTGTGTGGTGTTTGCACAAATGAAAAGGAATTTAAGAGGTTTCTGGAACCGTTCCTGAAGCCCATAGAACAAGGAAGGAGAGATTGGAGATTCAGAGCTGAGGTAGAGACTAGAGAGAACAGGGATGCGATAAAGGTGCATATCTTGCCTTTACAAAGTGCTAATGCCAGGTCAATGAGCAGCAGGAAAAGAGTTCTCAACTCTGGATGCCAGAGTCTGAAAACAACTGACAAGTCACATCTTTAACCTGGAGGTCACATCTTCATCATTATTCCTCACCAAGAGGATAACGCTTTGGGACTCAATGTGAATGTGAGTTAAAAGTCAATGACAAGTAGGAAAAACAATCAGCACCATCTGTACTTATTCAATGCAGGGAATGTTTCATCATTGTAGAAGTATTAATCATCATGCACTATCCGTGTGGTTAATGCCAAACATGGTGGAGAAACGATTCCTCCTAGAAACTGCCCATTTCAAAACTCAACAGCGTTTGACTCATAAAAAACATATGGAAACTATTCGAAATTAAGTTTATCTCTAACAACTAGACAGTATAGAGGAATGTTGTATTTGTAGTTTTAATTTTGGGGAGAAAATGAGTTGTTAACTGCAATGTAA
>NW_012102266.1:2667095-2673724 GCF_000951045.1 Mandrillus leucophaeus
CTACAGATGACTTTGTTCATGGCCAGAGATAAAGACAGAGTTGCTTTCCATGACCTTAGAACAGAAGTCCTATGTTTTATTCTAATTGACTGATCCTAAATAGGTGATCACTACGACTGAGGACATGTTGACTGGCTTCCATTTGAAATATATACCCACCCCAAACCAATCACTGTGACAATGAGAAAGGATCCATCAGAACTCACCCTTAGAGCTGCCAGTGGGATCAATCCCACTCAAATTCCAGGGCTACTACATAGTGGGGAAGGGTGAAATATATATGGGAGCTCTAGCACTATCCAATGCAGGTATATATTTGCATATAATTTGTATATAATTCACATAAATTTCTTATTTGATTATTCAACAATAGAAATAATAGTGATCATATATTACTAATGTAAGGTGTTACCATATATACATGTTTTACATCTTTTTGATATTATCTAGACTAGAAAAATATTCAATAAGATTAATTTATTTTGCAACGATTACAGTTGTTTCTCTCTTTCTTTACTTCTATCCTTTCTTAATGAGGTATAATGTACCAGTAAGGAAAACAAAAAGTTAAAGAAAGGGTGAAGAGAACAGTTAAGACTTTAGTCTGAAAAATAATTTCAGGATCATTTTCTTAGACAAAACTATAAATTTAATAAACAGTAACTAACTAGTTGTACATATATAATTTTTTTTCACAATGTAATAATTATATTACTTTCAGAAAATTACCAATCACCTTGGAGTTGTAGCTTAGGAATTACTTTGAAATGTTAATGTCTATCAATGAATTTAATTTATAAATGATATCCACATTAATCTATCCCCTCAAATAATGAATCTTTCTTCATATTTACCTTGATAGAATCAGCAACAAAGCAAAACGTTTTCATCCAACTCCAAAGTTGACTGGAACTTTCCTTCATATTTCAATGTAATTAATTTCATTGGTTATTCTTTCATTTTATCAGCAATTTACCAAACTTTATTAATAGTTTGTGACAGGCACTCCACTAAGCACTGAATATGTATGTATGTGTGTGTGTGTTCATGTGTGTGGTGTTTGCACAAATGAAAAGGAATTTAAGAGGTTTCTGGAACCGTTCCTGAAGCCCATAGAACAAGGAAGGAGAGATTGGAGATTCAGAGCTGAGGTAGAGACTAGAGAGAACAGGGATGCGATAAAGGTGCATATCTTGCCTTTACAAAGTGCTAATGCCAGGTCAATGAGCAGCAGGAAAAGAGTTCTCAACTCTGGATGCCAGAGTCTGAAAACAACTGACAAGTCACATCTTTAACCTGGAGGTCACATCTTCATCATTATTCCTCACCAAGAGGATAACGCTTTGGGACTCAATGTGAATGTGAGTTAAAAGTCAATGACAAGTAGGAAAAACAATCAGCACCATCTGTACTTATTCAATGCAGGGAATGTTTCATCATTGTAGAAGTATTAATCATCATGCACTATCCGTGTGGTTAATGCCAAACATGGTGGAGAAACGATTCCTCCTAGAAACTGCCCATTTCAAAACTCAACAGCGTTTGACTCATAAAAAACATATGGAAACTATTCGAAATTAAGTTTATCTCTAACAACTAGACAGTATAGAGGAATGTTGTATTTGTAGTTTTAATTTTGGGGAGAAAATGAGTTGTTAACTGCAATGTAAGCAAAGAACAATTTGATCTTGGAGAGGTTTAATGTGTGGCAGGTTAGAAACAAGAAAAAAATATATATTTTTAGTAGACAAGCTCAAAAAGGCAAATAGTTTTGTCACAGTTCTTGGTTTTAATTAGAAACCTTTAATCTATATCACACAGAGAAAAAATGCTCCAAACCTACCTGACACATCTCAACCAGTGAAGCATTGCTTGTCCTTGCAAGATATTGATGATTATTTTATTTTCCTGTGAGTTTTGTGAAATGCTTGCTGAATCTAAAAGCAACTCAGTAGTGTCAAGTCCCAGAAACTAATAAGACAGAGGTACTCGCTTACTTTCAATATGTCATTTTTGTCACTTATTGTTTATAAAGTATTATTTTGGCTATCCTGGATAGAATTAGTAAGAGAAGTTACATGAACAGCAAATCCCAAGATAGGGTAGAAATTATAGGTAAAGTAAAGAAAACAATTCAAGGGAATGAAAGAGAAAAAGCATGATTTAGTGCCCTAACAAATATCATTCTTAATTTTTAGTCACAATTAATATAGTATTATTTGCTTTTATCTAAATGTTCTAATAAAAACACAAAATAGCATTTGAATTAATTTTTAAATTTTAGTTGCTAAATAATTTTTGGTGAACTATACTACAAGCATAAGGAATAAAAATCTAACATTTTAAACAAACAGCAGATACATTGCCATACATCCTGCTTCAGAAGCCTATTGTTTATATGATAAAAATGTCATATACGTTATTACAAGGATTTACTATTTGTGATTCATCAGATGACTGTGCTCAGCCTTCCAGGAACCATCTTTCATTCTGTGCTACCAAAGCAATTAACAAATATTTAGCAATAAAATATCTTCCTTGCAATAAGAAAGATATTGACAAAAAGACAACTTTTCCAGAGAAAGACCATTCTTTACATAGTATACATCAGTTGCTTCTTTAATCAAGAGACAGTTGGATAAAGAGGAGGCTTTCTGAGGCTGCTCCAAGAACAAATGCATCTTCATGATAGAGTGGTTCCCAAAATAAGCTGACATATTTGGCTTCTGTGTGTGGGTATATTGAATTTCCTGAGTGATCCTGCTGTCATTTTACACATGTCAGATGCACCAGATCAACAACCCAACCAATTGCCGGGTTGGTTTTTTTTTCGTTCCCCGGTTGGGATTTGTTTTTTGTTGCTTTTTGTTTTCCTTATTGCCCTTGAGGCAACCAACGGATTTTAATTTTTGCATTAAACCCCTTTTTCGGATTTCCTTGTTCAAAAAAAAAAAAAAAAGGTGAAGCCAACAATTGGTCTCCTTTAGTTGAATTTTGGAGACATAAAAGAGATCAAATTGCAAATGAGATGGTAACCTAGGTTATCCCCGGTTAATGTTCAACTTCAGAAATGAAATTTTAAAGATTATCTAATAGCTAAACTACATTTCCTTAAGATCTCATATCTTCTGAAACCGATCTTTAAACTCAGATTCAGAAGGTGTCACTGGGATTTATTCTTATTAAAAGAGATATCAAATTTTGCTGCAGAGAAGTCTTTGGAGTCTGTTAATAATTTGATGTTTTAAATACTAAAACACCATGTTGCATTAACTTTAATACAATATCGAGTGTTGGGGTGAAATTGAGTGTTTAGTTGTAAACTTACCACCTTGTTGACTCATTTTAAGATTCAAATGTCTGTTAGATCTTGATATGCTGGGAGAATAAGTATTTTATAGAAATTTCTAAAAGAAGTTTACTGAAAATACAGAGTTTTAAAAAAAACTGCTCTAGAAAAAAAAAAGATGCTTTCTGGCTCTTTGGTACAGAAGAAACATAAAAGAAAAGTAATTAATCAGATTGTGTAACTTGATATTTCCACCTGACACTAACATTAATGGTACTCCAGTGACAGTTTATTTACTGGATACGAAACTGCTAGGTACAGCATAGTTAATATGCCTAGGCTAAAAATAATTTTATTAGCAAACATTTTGACATATGACATCTTTCAGATGGAATTAAATATTAAATTTAGTGTAAGGTACTTCATTAGAAGTTACCATACATACATTTGATTTTATACAACAGGTAAATAATGGTTGAGCTATTGGCTCAAATGCTTAGCCACTTCATTAAAAATTTCTAAAAAATTGTAGGGAAGATCTATATATCCCTTTAATTATACATACAGTTTGGTGCATGTAAGGATTTGTGCATTTCGGTAGAAAACAGATACATAGCTATCATCAGATTTTCAAAAGAATATGTATTTTAATACATTTTGAAAATTATTCCTTTAAAAGAATATATTTCTCTAGTGTAATACTTACCCCTCATTACCAAATATAATTTGGTTTACAAAATATTGATTTAGTTTATCAGGACTACATCTATATTACAAAAGAAAGTATAAGAAAAATGATGCTATAAAATGAGAAATATATGTGTATTGAATATGAGGATGAATGGGCTCAGAAACTTAGGAATATCATTAAAATATATGACTACATCTCCATTTTTATACATAATTTAAGAGCACAGGGAAAATAGCAATATATGTAGAGTTCCTATTTATTGAGCTCTCATAAAGTACAAGATTTAGTGTTCTACTTATATTATTCCATTTAATTCTTACAACTCTGGTAACAATTGTTATGATTATTGCTCCATTTCATGTGAAGAAGATGATACTTACAGAAATTTAATAATTTTCTTAAGATCCCACAGTCAGGAACTAGAATGACTGAGATTCAAATATAGGTCTTTTTGGAGCTAAAATTCATACTGTTCATCTCTATGCTATAATCCATTACCTACACACTCCCATCACTCCAAATATATGTTGGCTATCATAGATCATGAAGGAGGGCACTCAAGTTCATCCACTGAATATGTCAGAGAAGCCTAATGATCACAATATATCCTTCTGGGAACTAGAGAAGTGGCTATGATCCCCTCTCCCTTTCATCCCACTGCCTCACATCTTTTCAGGAACAGATAGTAATACTACCTCAAACTTCACCTTTCTCTGCAGTCACTTTCTGTTGACTGCAAGGGACATGGCAACTTAATTCAACAATAACTAATTCAAGGGTTAGTTTCTCTTAAAACTCATATTAATTGAAATGATGTCATTTATATAACAAGACTGGCTGGTGTTTTTCTGTGTGGTAGATGAAAGAAAGTATATTTTTAGAAAAAATATTTTAGTTGAATTCTTTTAATATTTAAAATTTACATGATGAACTTCAAAGTCTATTTTAAAATTTTATGTCAGTTGACAAAAGCTTTCCAGGGATCCCTTATGCAGGCATATCTTTGGATGTACCCTGAAGGAATGGAATGAAGATTTAAATTCTTCATGCTGCTTATGAATGGCAGAGTTAAATTTCTGTCACAGCATCTGTGTTTGAATAACTAAATCATGCTGCTTCTCTTAGAATGTTCTGGAATTTACACACACGAAGCAATAAAAATCACAAGGATAATGTGTACAGCAACACTTTTCACACTTTTCATCAATGAATTTTAAAACAATCCTTCTGAGACTGTTACTAATGAGAAAACTGAGATTCAAATAGATTTAATAGGTACCAGTGCTGGGTAGAATCCCATTGTTCTGATTTCAAACCATCGTTCTTGTTCTCCATCACCATGCATGGCATATCTGGTCATTCTGAAAGTCATCAAATGGAGAAGGTAGAAGTGAAACCCTGCGTTGTCCATTCTTACATATTAATCACTTCTCAAGGAAAATCCAGGAAGGCAGTTTTCTTATGTTAAACTATCATCTTACTACTTCAGTGTTCTGTAATGAGGACTGGAGATGCTCTAAGTGGGTCAGTCCCCATCTTCTTCCTGAGATGTAGATTCTGTTGAAGTTTGCATTGAAGATAGTACTTTTTCTCTGTACTCAGGAAAAGTAGATTAATTTCTTAACTCCTACATAGGAAACATCATAAGTTTTAATTTTTTTGAATTGCCAAAGCTAATAATTCTCTTGATATTTAGTATGGATTTTTGGACTTCTCTTAACTAATCAAAATAAAGTGCTGAAAGTTCATACTAGGAAGAAGAATCTGACTTTGGGCCAGAAGGGAAGCAAATAATCTCTTTTGTTTAGAACAGAATGTGTGGTTACTCAAAAGTGGCTTGATTAGGGTACAATTGCGAATGAGGTGATCTATTTCCTCTTCTCCATCCATCTATTTATTCTGGGTTCTCCCCCTGACCCACTTCAGTCTACCACTAACTTTCACCTTTCAAATTCCTGTGTTGTCAACCTCCTTTATATGAGAATAAAATAGAAATAGCTAAGTGTTTGGTAGATAAAACCATGAATCTGTTTTTTTCACTACTAAATTCAATATTTTGTGAAAATGTGGAAACTTACATTTAGTGAATGTATGAATAAAATCCCACTAAGGTGTTATTAAATTTTAGCTCTCTCTCTTGGAATAATGGACATTTAAATGAAAAGAAAATAATGTTACTCTCCCTTTCTCAAAGCAATGTCTTGAGGTGATATTTAATGTGAAGGCAGGAGTCAAGGAGTACAGGAGGTGAAGGTAATGTGGGAAGCAAGAGAGGCTTTCTCTTTTTTCCCTAAATTACAATTTCTAGGTCCCTGACAATGCCTTATAAGCAGAGGGCCAAATGAGACATTCATGGATAATTCCCTTATATTCATAAAATGCCTTAAATCTTTAACTACTTTCACCCACATTAATACAGAACTGCTGAGAGACAGCTGTTATTATTCTAGGCCAGGAAACTGAGGTGATCTCAAATCCTCTCAAGACAAAATGAGGGTACCTTTATATAATTCCCAACCCTCCTGGGGAACATTTCTCAGGGGAATTATGCATGCCAGAATTTAAAAGTAAGATATTTATCTTTTATTTTTAACAGAATCTAGATGAGTCAGGACACAAAGTAAGCATATTCTCAAATATATATATATA
>NW_012102266.1:2675199-2684563 GCF_000951045.1 Mandrillus leucophaeus
TGAACCTGGGAGGCAGAGGTTGCAGTGAGCCGAGATCACACCACTGCACTCCAGCCCGGGCAACAGTGCGAGACACCGTCTCAAAAAAAAAGAAAAAAATTTTAGTTGTTAATATCTATTGTTGGCAAGGGTAAACAGGTACTTTACAATCTACTTATGTGGTTAAACATCTCTGAGGGCAATCTGAAAATATCAAGATTTGCATACCCTTTGACTTATCAATAGTACTTTTAGATATTTATTTTACAGATATAATTAAGCCAGAGTTCAAAGATTGATGTACAAGAATGTTCACTGAAGTGATATGTATACTGCTAGAAAAATTGGAAATTATATAGTAGTATGTCAGGAAGGATTGGCTAAATAAAATATGTTATGACAACTATAAAATAAAATACCTTGTTGCTATTAAAAATGATCATTCATATTTATTGTCAAGAAAATATACCTTGATATATTTCTAAATGAAAAGAGCAAACTATCTCTATAGAACTGCATTATCTATATAGAACTGCATGTGTATATGCTGGTGTGTTGACACCCATAGGTGCAGAGGAAAATGTGTGAAAAGGATATCTATCAAAATATTGAGAGCAATTATCTTTGACTTGTGGATAACAAATTATCTTTATTTTCTTTATACCTTCTTTATTTTCCAATTTTTTATCTTGAGCATTTTTGCATTTCATAATATTAAAAAGCAATGAAGCTATTTCCAAAATAATCTTTAAAAGTGTTTCCTCCTATACCCTTATGTAGGAATGTTTCAAGCTTTCATTATTATATCTGTTAATTGGAACAGTATAGCATCATAAGATCCTTTCACACTAAATGTATTTTTCTCTTCTATTGATAAATGGGTATGTTCCAAGTCTTGGCAAATTACATTTACTTAAAAAAATCCCTCCAGAATTCTATATACACAGAAATATTATCTATCAAAATGGAACTGGAAATTAACTGTCAGATGTCTTCTTAACCTGGCTATTCTGGAAGAATAATTCACTGAGGGACTAGCATTGAAGATTTTGATTTGTTAAATAAGAAAATAAATTTTTGGTTGCCATATATAATTATTCACTTATTATTTATTCTTTATACCCTCACTTTGGAGCATCCACTAGGTTTGGGGCATTGAGCTAAGTGCTAGCAATGAAACAGTAAATCAGAAAGAGTCCGTGCCTGCTCTTACAACCTAATAAAGACAAATCAAATAACTTCACTGCTGATGATGTCTCAGAGACCACAGTTTAGAATTCCCCAACCCCCAATTCATGAATCAGAGAAGCAGAGTTTTATATTCTTTTTTTCTTTACCTGTATTGATTGATAACAGACCCAAATTCATTTTTCTCGACTATTTTGTCATAGGCAGAATTCTATGAGGGCTCCCACAATCTTTCCCACTGCTGTTACTCCTATGATTCTGTTATATAATATGGCAAAAGGGATATTACAGACATAATCAAGGTTACTAATCCATTAAGATGGAAAAATTATCTAGCTGGCCTAACCTAATCATACAAGGCCCTTAAAAGCAGAGAGTTTACGGCAGACAGTTAACAGACGAGAACGAAAATTCAAAATGTGAGAGAGATTTGATGTAAGGGAGGCTCTCTCTTGCTGGGATAGAAGGGGCTATGAGGGAAGGAACTGAGGACATTCCCTAGGAGCTGAGAGCAGTCCCCAGATGACAGCCAGAAAGAAGGTGGGGGCTTCAAGCCGACAACTTGATTTCTGCCTTCACCAGAAAACTCAGGCCATCCTAAACTTCTGTTCTACCAAATTCGGGGTATTCTGTTACATAGCAATAAAAAGGTAATGCACATTTTTCCCCCTTGTATGTCATTCGTGGGGACTAGTTAGCACACTACAGTACAACTGGAGCTGAGATTCATGGATTTCAGCTACCTTCTTTATTGTCCCAATGTGGAAATTGAAGTCCAAGGTTTCTAGCAGTGTTGACCTTTTTTGGTCTTTTTTAATTAATTGATTTATTTTTTACTTTGAAACAATCTCAAACTTCTAGGAAGCTTCGAAGTATAGTACACATAATTTTTTTCAGGAACCATTTGGGTGCACACACTGATGACATGATGTATCATCACCTCTAAATACTTCAATGCATTTTTTTCCTAAACAAGTGCATTCCCCTACATAATTAAAATTCAACCATCAAAATCAGGAAATTAAGGTTACTTCGTCTCTTGGAACTCAGTCAACTTTCACAAAGTACCCAAATAATTTTCTTTAGAGCCAAAGCTCCATTTTGGAGTCATGTGTCATGTTTGGTTAGTCTCCTTCAACTGGGACCAGTTTTTCATACAATCCCTTGACTTTCAGGACCTTGAAACTTGACGATTACAAGCCAATTATTCTGGAGAATTTCCTTCAATTTAGATTGTTCTGATTTTCCTTCATGATAGTTGTGTACTTTTGTAGGAATGCTAAAGAAATTATCTGTGCTCTTCCCACTGATTACTATAAAATGGCACACAATTTCATTTTGTACCAATACTATTGATGTTAACTTTGTTACAGTGGTGTTTGCCAAGGTTCTCCATTGTGAAGTATTATTTTTTTCTGTGTAATTAACAAGTATTTATGAGAACGTAATTTGACACTATGTGAATATCCTATTTGTTATCAAATTTTTAATTTATTCTTGCTAGTAATTTGATCAACATAGACTCATGGTTTATTATTTTATGCCATGTTTTATAATCTATTGCTATCATCATTTATTTTGATGTACTCAAATCATCAGAAATTTGGCCAAAAGGAACCTCCTGGAGTTGCTTCAGTGTTATTTTGACAAGTTCCAAGTCCCTTTATTCTTTCAGCACTTTCTTACTTTCTGATACATCAAGATGTCCTGGAAAATTTGGCCTTTTCTCTGAGGAGTACTGTCTCTTTTTAGTAAAAAGTGATATTTAGGAACCAAGATCTAGACACTTAGCTTACTCATTGCTTTTAGGATGTTTGTTGTCCCTCGGAACGCTTGCTTTAATGTCTCTAAAACACTGTGCTGTCTGCTTCCCCATGAGTTTTGTATATGCTGTTCCCTCTAGGTGAATGTCCTTCCTTCTTCACATAATGAACTCTTCCTACTCCTCCTTTAGATTAAAACTTAAATCCTGCTTCTTCAAGGAACGCTTCCTATATGCCTAGATTGGTTGAGGTCTACACCCATAACATCATGTTCTTTTTGAATCTATAATACAGTAATTATTTGGAAACATATACCTCCTCTCTCTAGACTAATAAGCTTTGGAGAACAAAATCTGATTTTGATCAACATTGTATCACTAGTGCCTAGCTCAGGTCCTAGCATATAGTAGTTCTCAACAAATATTTATGGAAAGAATAAATGGGTGAGACAGTGAATGAGTAAATGAATGAAACCGGAACTAGATCCCAGTGCTTTCCTAGCTATTCCACAGTGGACACTTAGAATTTTAAATAGTATTCTGTAAATTCTTAGACATATGGCACAATTTTATTCTTTCTGACAGAACCCTGAATTTTTGCACACTGGGTCAGACAATCTTCCACATTATTTTTGAATTTAATTCTTCTTGAAATGGATTCAGACAAAAGTGGAAAACCAAGTACCCTCTGAGAAGGTCATAGCATTTGCCACTATTGAGTTAATCACTTGGGCTTATTCTCCATTAGATTTATTTATATTATGAGAAACTTTGCTAAGTTGTAAGAAAATTAAAAGTTACAGAAGAATATTTAATTTGATCGCATAATACTAAATCTTCACCACCTCCTGGGTCCCTAATTAAATCTTGTTTTTACATGGTGCCTTGTCCTTGAATATGAGTGGCTCTGAAAGTCTCAGAAAGGGAATTTATGATACAGGAAATCCAGGAACTCACTTTGAAACAATGTGGAAGTCTAATAGTCCTACCATTGTCTGTACAGGAAGGCCAAACATACAATTTTCTTCTTAGCTTGATGCTTTTATGGTTTTTCTCTTGGTTTTGAATCAGACCTAGACTCAAAGACCCACCTATGGTTTCTGCCTCTTCCCGGCTGTAACTCCAATAACTGTGCTCGGGCATTATGTCAGACCTTCTGGCATCATTTGAAGCATTTGATTATTGAATTCTGTTGACTTGCTAGAAAGAAAGTGGGGTCAGAAGGGCAGGCCTAAAATAGTTATAGTTCTTTCAGTCCTGAGAGATATATTCGGGGAATTTTTATAAGGTTTTTTTCTGATTTTACAGTTTCTGAGATGGACTTCTGCGACAGTTGGTATTTTCTCTTCCATTCATTGTATGCACTGTTTATTATAAAAACCAGAGAATCTCACAGCAACTTACACAATGAAAAATGATTATTCAAGATTTCTCCTTTTGCCTGACTTGCACTGTGGTTTTCTTCATTCTAGGATATCTGGCAAAAGTGAACCTGTTTGTTTTGTTTTGTTTTTTAACCTGGTTGAAAAGAACTGCTAGTAATTCTAAAAAAAAAAACAAAAAAAACAAAAAAAAAACCAGCATGAGAAATGAAGAACAACATCACACACGAATTAGGAATCTCTCCTTTGTTCTTGTAAGGCTACAGTGACACAAAGATTCTTAGCCATACTGAGGTTCTTGTAACATGTTCAATACGTCACACCAAAGAGTCTATAGCAATTATAAACTCAAGAAAAATTTCTCTACTTTGCAGCTTCTTTTCAGTGGCATATTTTCCTCATTCACTTAGTTATGTTTCAGGTGGTTTAGAATTTGATTATGACTCATAGAATGTGATTTTTCTAAAGAACATTTACTATTGCATCATATCTCAAAAATAATTGAAATGGATGCAATTCATGGATGTGACTTAATTAACTAGGACTTTTCCCTACACTGAGAAAATGATAAGGTGGGCTTTACTAAACAAACTAAAACATCCCAACCAAGACAACTCAGTATTCAAAGAATCAAAGGCAAAGAATCAAAGCAAGCTTCCAAAAGTCTCCTCTAATTAGAATACTGTTTGAAAATACAATTTTCAGCTTTTAAGTGAAAAAACGCTGAGCTACTAGGCTCACCACTTTCTACACAGCAATCCATTTTAATTGTTGTACCACTTCTGAATTTTGGAAGGAAAATTGGCAGTGTGTGTGCCATTTCTAGCAAAGGGGGAAAAAAAAGGTAATTGTGTTTCTGTACACCGTGCCTTCAGTAATGGCCTGGAAGATGGAACTGCAAAAAGACTCTAGGACTATATTTCATTTGTCAAAATGAATGTCGGATATCAGGTCATTCCTAATATTGAGTAATATTCTCCCAGTGGGGCAGAGCACCTCTCTGTACCAGGCATTAGCAGAGCAGAGCATGCTGACTAGAGGAGACTTGCTGGTGATATTTTAGCCTAGTCAAGTGACGGCCTCTGACCACAAAGAACATTGGCTGGGGCTCTGTTAAAATATCCAAGGAATTATCAAGTGTCTAGTATATTTGTCTGTACAGAAATCCTCTTTAATATCCCACCAAAAGCTACATAACTTAATATCCTATGAAAGCCATATTCCTGGGAGGAAGCTAAAATATCTATTTATCTACTGGGGTGGCTGAGTAGGGGTGATGTTATTATAGCAAATCTGTACATTTCTGACATAAATATTTACTTAGCTCTGCTGGTCAACAGCTGAGTCGTTTCTCTGTTCTCCCACTTGGAGTCATTTGATACCCAGTGAGGATCATCTCCCTTGGAGGCTGCAGTGTTTATCTTCCAAGCACTAATCTTAAAATGTAGCTCTTGATTCAGGCAACAGCAAGCCAGGGGATTTTTGAGCATCGTTCCTTCTCTTATTGAGTCTTCCATAGGGACAGTCACTTTTAAAGACTATAAATCATTGAGCTACCTGTTTCACTGTAAACCACAAGTATCATCTCTGCCAGATGTGAAAAAGCCAATACATATTTAAAATATAAATTAAATTTAAAAATATTCATATATTTAGAAAATTTCAATTGTTCTTCTAGCTTTTAAACATGTTCATGAAAAAATTATTTTTTCAAACTATATACAAAAATGGAACAATTTATGAAGTCTATGAAATGCCTGAAAAAATTATTTCAGTTAAGGTACTTTCTTACATAGAAAATTACATCACCCTATAGAATTAGGAACTAAAATTTGCTAGCTCTTTTAAGGTGGAAACCATTGTAACCTCAATATCTAGCAATTAGTAAGTGGTTAACAATAATTTATTGAATAAATGAGTAGATGAAATATTAACAAAATCAAGGTTGTATTAGATAAAAAGTATAATCAAATAATAGTACAATTATATAATTCTTTAAGTGCTAGATAACATGATTTTGATTTATCTGGTGGAATTTTTAGTGGTTTTACCTTCACTTACAATAAAGGCATCCTGGGAAATTATTATGATGATTGGCATGAATAATGTATAAAATTGTTCCTGTAATCTTTATATTCATGCTGTACTGGTATTATCTCTCTCTCACGCACACACTCTGTCTCGCTCTCTCTCCCCTCTTTCTCTGCACATACACAGAGGAAAGACCATGTGAGGACACAATGAGGAGGTAGCCATCTGCAAGCCAGGAAGAAAGACCATCTTGCTGACACCTTGATCTTGGACTTCTGGCCTTCAGAAATGTAGGAAAATAAATTTCTGTTGTTTAAGGCATCCAGCTGGTGGTATTTTGATAGCAGCCTAGGTTGACCAGTATAATTCCAGAGGGCAGAGCCAACAGCCATGGAGACTTATTGCTAGGCCTTAAGACCTAATTAAGGAATTTCCAACATTTGCCCAGTTAGACTTCAGAATTGTTATGGATCAGAGACTCCTTTGTGCCCGCCCCTGGCATTTTCCCTGTTTTCGAAGGAATATTTATAGTGTTTATCCTATACCTGTTTCACCATTGTCTATTGATGTGTGAGAAGCAGAGCACCTGGATTTTTATTTTCACAGGTCTCTATAGTAAGAGAAACTCCATAAAAGGAGCTGAACTTTGGAACTAACCCTGAGAAATCTCATCCATACCCGGACCTGACTTAGTTGATGAGATCCTGGACTTTGAGCTGATGCTATAATGACAAGAGACTTTGGGGACCTTGGGAGGGAATGAATGTATTTGGAATGTGAGAGAAATGTAAACTATTGGAGCCCAAAGTCCAGACTATGGTAGGCACCCTCTAACATGGCCCCAAATGATACCCTCCTCCTAACTTATTCTAAAAAATAGACATACTGCTATAAAATAGAATATAGAAAAGCAATGGCCTGTCATCTGAAATTAGATTACAAAAAGACTGTGGCTTCTACCTGGAGTTGCTCCCTCAATCGCTCTTTAAGGGAAATCTCTTCCATGTTGTAGAGTTTCCCTATGGAGAGAACCATGTGGACAAGAAAATGATGTCTTTGGACAACAGCCAGCGAGGATCTGAGACCTGCCAAGAATTACATAAATGTGTTTGTGGAAATAGATATTCATCTAGCTCAGCCTCGTATGATTGGAGCTCCAGCCAACAACTTCATGGCACCCTTGCAAAGTATCTTGATCCTGAGAAATCCACTTAAACTTTGCCCCGATTCCTGACCCACAACTTTGGGATAATGAATGTCTGATGTTTTCAGCCACTAAGTTTTGGTAATTTTTTGTGCCCTGGAAGGTAACAAATATATTTGTTATCATTGCATCTCTCCTTACAATTTTTTCAATGTACTCTTAAGTTTGCCTCCCTTCCAATATCTGCTTTTACCCTGAGTTTTAGTCTATTAATCACTTACATTGGCTTAGAGTAATTATCTACTTAATTGTCTATTATAATTTTATAGAACATATACTACATATTGCAATAAATAGTAGAAAAAAATTTTAGCTTGTTATTATGGAGTATTTTAAATATATACAAAAGTAAAGTAAACAAATATAATGGACTCCCATGTACCTATCACCCAGCTTCAGCACTTATGGTCAATACTGATATAACACAACAATATTGACACAAAAACCCATAGTCAATATCATTTCATCTCTATGTTTACCCATTCCTCTCCCCCAGATTATTTTCAAGCAAACCCCAGACACATCATTTATTCCATAATATTTTAGTATGTATCATTCTTTAGAAAAACATTTTTAGGTTATGAGTTGACCATGTAAATTATATCAAGGGGTATTCTGGCAACAGAGATAAGACCTTCAGAGCAAGTATAGCCAATCTTGTTAATATTCTTCTACTCAAGGATATGAATAAACTATTCTATAGAAGGAATGAACAGGAATTTTGGGTTAGAGATTAGCAAGCTGAAAAGAGAGGGAAAACAGTTGAAGGAAGAAAGGGAAATCCAACAGCATGGCAATAGGCTGAAACCAAAGTCAAATATATAACCAATGATGATTAACTGCAATGAGAATGATTAGATGACTTTTAAGACCAAGGCTGTCTAACATTGAAGGTTAGATTACCTCAAATATGTTGCCTATTTTATATAATTCTCCTTTAGTCCCCAAGTCCTTCAGAAAAGTCTGCTATGCACATATTCTAGACTCAGAGGACTTTAGTAGTAAACAGTTTGGACAGTGTAAAGCAGAGTGAAATATGGCCTTACAGATAGGAAGTGAAAGGTTGAGAAGAACTTTATAATTCAATAGAGCAAGAACTAGAAGTCAGAAGCGATCAGAAAAAATGCAAGTGACATCCCCCCACTGATCAAACCCAACAGGAATCAGTGTAGCTCTGGGAAAATATGCTAGTTTTCCAATAATATGTGAGAAGATAATTCAAAAAACTTTTTGCTTCAATACTAAAGGAAAAGTGACTCTAGGAATCTGGAGAATATGTAATTACTCCAAGAGGCGGCCATTTTGGTTGCACACACAGACACACAGCCTCACATACAAATGTACCTCCTGTTGATGAAATCAAGACCACCACTACTACTGAAGCCTATTGTAATATCTATAAGATTGTGATGCATTTTGTAAAAGAAAAAAGAAGAGAATCAACTTTACCACCTAGTTCTACTATCAGTGAACTACCAGATATGATGATATCCAGATATAAATGGATGGCCTCGTTGAGTACATCTGCAGAACACAGATATGGTTTTTCCTCCACTAATTGCTCAAAGTGGGTTATTAAGGATACAAAAATAGAACAAGAATATTATACTCAACTGGCATGAAAAAAATAGTTGTTGTTGTTGTTTTTTTTTCCTAGATGGAGTCTCACTCTGTCGCCCAGGCTGGAGTGCAGTGGCGCAATCTCCGTTCACTGCAAGCTCCACCTCCCGGGTTCAGCCATTCTCCTGCCTCAGCCTCCGGAGTAGCTGGGACTGCAGGTGCCTGCCACCACACCCGGCTAATTTTTCTTTCCTTTTT
>NW_012102266.1:2684613-2687088 GCF_000951045.1 Mandrillus leucophaeus
ATTTTTAGTAGAGACGGGGTTTCACCATATTAGCCAGGATGGTCTCGATCTCCTGACCTCGTAATCCACCCGACTCAGCCTCCCAAAGTGCTGGGATTACAGGCTTGAGCCACCGCACTCAGACCGAAAAAAGATAGCTTTTAAGTCAAGTCGGTGGATTACAGTTTTGGGGTAAATAAGAATTATATTGAAGAAATTTTTTTATCAGTAAAAAAATCTTGTGGCAAATAAAATCCAATTTACCATGTCTCAAAACTTTTTTTTAAAAAACAGGAATTTTGGTTTCTTTGTTTCATATAATCAAGGCTGCGTGAGACAGAGATCATTTTATGTAAGAATTTCCTATCCTGGTCTTAAAAACGTAGCCTTTTTTTGGTAACAGCACTCATGATTCACAACTCTACCCACCCATAAAACTGGGAATTTTCATCTCAATCACCTAACTCACTATACTGGAGAAAGATTCAATTTTTCTTGTATTTTATTGTCAAACACAGAGGGATATTACGAAGTAATTTCCTCTCTATTGCCTACAGCAATGATAAAACCAAAAATGTGTACAAGAGTAAAATGTGGTGTCAATCAAAAAACAATCAATTTTACCATATATAGAGGGGTTTTTTTAAAAAATAAAAATATCTTTCTGGTATAAGTATTGACTTGTCCTTGATTTCTGAAAGGAGGGTAGTATTACAGGATATGGTTGAAGGATAACTCCTATCTCATTTCTCTCTCACAGATGAGCCATTGCAGATTTAGAAGTTATAAATTGCCATCTCCCAGTAATCCATTGTATTAGTCAGGGTTCTCTTATAGGGACAAAACTAATAGGAGATATATTTATATATATTTATATATTTATATATATATATATAGTATCCATGAGATGCATATGAGATATATATATGATATATATATATCATATATACACACACACATGTATACACATATATACATGCAATCACAAGGTCCCACAATAGGCTGTCCACAAGCTGAGGAGCAAGGAGAACCAATTCAATTCCACAAACTGAAGAACTTGGAGTCCGATGTTCGAGGGCAGGAAGCATCCAGCACAGACAAAGATGTAGACTGGCAGGTTAAGCCCATCTCTCTTTTTTACGTTTTTTTCTGACTGCTTTATATTCTCTGGAAGCTGATTAGATTGTGCCCACCAGATTAAGGGTGAATCTGCCTTCCCCAGCACACTGACTCAAATGTTAATCTCTTTTGGCAACACCTACACAGACACACCCAGTAATAATACTTAGTATTCTTCAACCAAGTTGACACTCAGTATTTACCGTCACAAGTTCATCCCTTGTCAACTTGAACCCATACACATCTCCTCAGATCATACATAATATTCAAATAAAGACAATAGTAAGGTCATAATTACGCCTAACATATTCCAACCATCCTTTGTGCTACTGGAAACACACCGACCCCCAACCCAAATACTACCATCCATAACATACAGTTAACAATACTTAAATGCTGATATGAGGTCAATAAATCTTATGTTACATGATAAATGACAAGGAAATAAAATAAAGACATTTTCTTAGTACAAGTGTTTACATGCACAAACATGATTTAACAAAAGAAGAAGGAAATACTCATGACAGTTACAGTCCTCGTTTCTGCAGCTGATTCACGTGGTCGTAGCTGGTATTGATGACTACCTTCTTCTACTACCCATTCTCTTTTCCCTTTGCCTTCAGCAAGTGCCTCAGCAGGTCACAGTTTTTCTCCTGGTGGAGTGACCCAAACCTTCATTCCTGGGAGCTCTGAACCATTTGTAGTCCTGCCTGGATTGTGCTATTGTAGTTTCCCATTTACCTTAATCGTAGGGTATGGTAACATTAAAAGATGCCTTAATGGATCTCCTGTATTCCATGCATACTCTTCCTTACTTCTGTTGTGGAGTAGTAGACTGATTTATCTTGATAGTCTGGGTCCATCATCCCAGCCAACACTGTGACTCACTTCTTAGCCTGTTGACTTAAAGGTAGGAGGAGTCCAAAATGTCCAGGTGACAATCTTAACTTCCAGTTTAATGGAATCATTGTTGCATCTCCTGATGGCAGCATTCCTCGCTCTGGAACTAAGACTGCTAGACCAGCAGAACATAATGTCATGGGAACAGGAAGCCAAAATTTTGCTGGTGGAACACTAGGGGTGATGGTGAGTGGTGCCACTTCCACCTCTTGATTCCTGGACCTGTGAATCCTAGCTACGGGAGAAACAGTACCATATATTGGACAGTGATTCAGACCATACATGGTCTTCTGGAGAACTTTGCTCCAGCCCTGCCAAGTATTGTTACCTAGTTGGCATTGTATTGTTACTTCAAAATGCCATTCCACCATTCTATCAATCCAGCTGCTTCAGGATGATGGGGAACATGGTAAGACCAGTGAATTCCATGAGCATGAGCCCACTGCCACGCTTCTTTAGCCAAAAAGTGAGTGCCTT
>NW_012102266.1:2687153-2693616 GCF_000951045.1 Mandrillus leucophaeus
GATGGTAGTCTTGGCAGAAGTGTTGCATGCAGGATAGGCAAACCCGTATCCAGAGTAAGTGTTTATTCCAGTGAGGTCAAAACTCTGCCCTTTCCATGATGGAGGAGATCCAACATAATCAACCTGCTACCAAGTAGCTGGCTAATCACCCCAAGGAATGGTGCCATATCGGGGGCTCAGTGTTGGTCTCTGCTACTGGCAAATTGGGCACTCAGCAGTGGCCACAGCCAGGTCAGCTTTCATGAGTGGAAATCCATGTTGCTGAGCCTATGAGTAACCTCCATCCCTGCCACCATGGTGACTTTGTTCATGGGCCCATTCATTGATGACGGGTGGCTGGGGAAAGAGGCTGAGTGGTATCCACACTCAGGGTCATCCTATCCACTTGATTATTAAAATCCCCCTCTGATGAAGTCACCTATTGGTGAGCACTTACATGGGATACAAATATCTTCACAGTTTTTGACCACTCAGAGAAGTACATCCACATACCTCTTCCCCAGACTTTGTCACCAATTTCCAATCATGCTTCTTCCAAGTTCCTGACTATCCAGCCAAACCATTGGCTACAGCCCCTGAATCAGCATATAATCGCACATCTGGCCATTTCTCCTTCCATGCAAAGTGCACAACCAGGTGCACTGCTCAAAGTTCTGCCCATTGGGAAGATTTCCCTTCACTGTTGTCCTTCAGGGGAGTCCTAGAAAGGGGGTATAGTGCTGCAACTGTCCACTTTCGGGTAGTGTGTGCATATCATGCAGAACTATTTGTGAACCAGGCCCTAGTCTTCTCTTCCTATGTTAACTGATTATAGGAAACGCCCCATGAGGCCATTGGTGCAGGCTGGGGGAGAGAAGGCAGGGTAGCAGGAGTAGAGACCGTGGGCATTTGAGTCACTTCCTCATGTAATTTACTTGTGCCTTCAGGACCTGCTCCAGCCTGATCACGTAGATACTACTTCCATTTGACGATGGAATACTGCTGTGCACAGCTCACTTTATGGTTAGATGGGTCAGAAAGCACCCAGTTCATCATAGGCAAGCAGCTCAGGTCGCATGGTGACTTGATGACCTGACGTCAAACGTTCAGCTTCCACCAAAGTCCAATAACAGGCCAAGAGCTGTCTCTCAAAAGGAGAGTAGTTATCTGCAGAAGATGGCAGAGCCTTACTCCAAAAGCATAGAGGCCTCCACTGTGAAGGAGGCCTCTATGGGGCCTGCCAAAGGATCCAAACAGCATCCCTATTTGCCGCTGACACATCAAGCACCATTGGATCTGCTGGGTCATATGGCCCAAGTGGCAGAGCAGCTTGCACAACAGCCTGGACCTGTTGCAAAGCCTTTGCCTGTTCTGGACGCCACTCAAAACTCAAAGCCTTTTGGGTTGCTCAATAAATGGACTGGAGTAACACACCCAAATGAGGAATGTGTTGCCTCCAAAATCCAAATACACCCACTAGGCATTATGCCTCTTTCTTGGTTATAGGAGGGGCCAAATGCAGGAACTTATCCTTTGCCTTAGAAGGAATATCTCAACAGGCTCCACAGCACTGGAACCCTAGACATTTTACTGAGGTAGAAGCTCTCTGAATTTTAGTTGGATTAATTTTCCATCCTCTGGCATGCAAATATCTCACCAATGAGTCCAGTGTGTTTGCTACTTCTTGCTCACCAGATCCAATCAACATAATGTCATCAATGTAATAGACCAGTGTGATATCTTGTGAAAGCAAAAAGCAATCAAGGTCTCTCCAAATAAGATTATGATACAAAGCTGGAAAGTTGATATACCCCTGAGGTAGGACAGTAAAGGTATATTGCTGGCCAGTTGAAGGCAAATTGCTTCTGGTGGGCCTTATGGATAGGGATGGAGAAAATGGCACTTGCCAAGCCAGTGGCTGCAAACCAGGTACCAGGAAATGTGTTAATTTGCTCAAGCAATGAAATCACATCTGGTACAACAACTGCAGTTGGAGTCGCCTCTTGGTTAAGCTTACAATAATCCACTGTCATTCTCCAATATCTATCTGTCTTCTTCACAGGCCCAATGGGAGAGTTGAACAGGGATGTGGTGGGAATCACCACCCCTGTGTCTGTCAAACCCTTCATGGTGGTACTAATCTCTGCAATCCCTCCAGGGATGTGATCAATTTCCCATCCTCTTACTGTTTTTGTAGATAAAGGCAGCTCTAATGACTTCCATTTGGCTTTTCCCACCTTAATAGCCCTCACCCTACCAGTCAGGGAGCCAATGTGGGGATTCTGCCAGCTGCTAAATATGTCTATGGCAATTATGCCTTCTGGCACTGCGGAAATTACCACAGGATGGATCCAGGGACCCATTGCACCCATTGTAAGTCAGTCCTGACCTAAAACTCCATTAATTACCTGACCTCTATAAGCCCCTACTTTAACTGGAGGACCACAATGACACTTTGGGTCCCCTGCAATCAATTTCAGCTCAGAGACAGTGCCCAGTAGTCCCCGAAATGTCTGATAATTTCCCTTTTCCCAATGCACAGTTACCCTGGTAAAAGGCCAGAGATCTCCTTGGAGAAGGATGGGAGAAAGATTCACTACATAAATTGTTGGCAATGCAAAAGGGTCCTTACTCAAGGGGACCTGGTCTCCCCTTCATTCAAGGGGTTCTGGGTCTGTAAACTGGCTCAAGTCTGGAAATGAATTGAGGGACTGTGATTCTCTATTTTTGTAATTCAAATAAGTCTTTTGTCCATTCAACCTGGAAGTTTTCTGTTGGTTTCATTTAAGTAGGAATGCAGTAGTCTTCCTATCAATTTCACTTCTAGAAACACTGTGATTAATTATCCAGTGCCAGAGCTCTACATGAGTCAGACTATTCTGATTGCTGCTTTGCCTCTGCTGTTCAGTATGGTAGCTACTCACACCTTGCCTTTGATGGTTGAGTGCTGCCCCTTGCCCCTGGCACCTCGGGATCCAACTGTTACCATTGTATTTAAATTTTGTAGTTGAGTGACTGAGGTTCCCACTGCTGGATCTGATATACAGAGAAGAGAAATTACAGGGCTCTTCAAAGATGCAGGTGCTGCCCTCACAAACCTATTTTGCAACTCATTGGTCAAGGGTTTATCTTCTGGGCCCTCCCATCTGGGATGAGTAGGTCTAACATAACTAATCCACTCCACCATCCCAATCTCCCTAAGTCTTTGGATTCCTTCCTCTACATTAAACCAAGGGAGATCAGACATTTCCAGTTCACTCACAGTAGGCCATCTTTTAATCCATACTTTAGCAAACCAAGCAAATAAATGGTTAGAACCTTTTTTAACTCCCCAAGATTCAACATTAAAAGCAGAGTCCCTACTTAGTGGGCCCAAATGAATAAATTCAGCCTGATCCAACTCTATGTTTCTTCTGCCATTAACCCACATCCTTTATATCCATTCCCATGCTTGTTCTCCATGTTGCTATTTATATAAATCAGAGAACTCAAACAGTTCTTTTTGAGTATAGTGCACCTCCTAATGGGTCACACTCTCAACCTCACCTCTAGGGGACTGCTGGGACTTTAGTCTAGTTATAGGTCTAGAAGTAAACAGCGGTGTTGGGGTGGCTTCTGAGGAGAATCAACATTATCTTGCCTGGCAACTGCCTAATGGGAGGCCATCACTGCTGCCTCAGACAGCTCAGGGTTTATCTCTTCAGACAAATGTGGACAGGCTAATGGCAACATGGGTCAGGGAGAGAATGTTGCCACTACTGGGGATGGAAAAGCTGTTTCTTCTGGCAAAAAATGTTCATCAGAGTTTACAAACTCAGTGTCCTCAGCTTCATAAGGGTCCTCCCACACATCCCCATTCCAAGTTTCAGGGTCCCCTTCTTTTCCAATCAATGCCTTCATTTAACAATAGACACCTGGTGAGGCTGTGCGTGCATCTTTTGTTGCAGGTCAACCACTAGCATGATAAGAGCTTGTGTCTGTTTTTCCACAATTTCAGCTCTCTTTCTATAGGATATAAGACTTTCAGGGCAATCTTAGCAGATTTGAGGCACAGTATCTGCTTCTGAAGCTGGGAGACAGAATCCCCTAGTTCATCATTTTCTTTCATCACTTTGTCCATTGAATTTAGATGCAACCAACCAGCTTCATTATGTTCCTTGGTTCTCCACGTGTGGTCAAAGATATTATGTATAGAGTCACTAAACTCCTTGCTTCTCACAAGCAGTGAATCAAGAGTGTGAAATGAATTTATTTTGCATAACTCTCTATTCACATCAAAGACTATCAGTGTTTCCATAGTATTAGAAGTAGAGTCCTTAGCATTTTTGGATCTAATCATTAAGCAGCCAACTCCAGAAACTCCAAAACCAATGAAAGAACTCCATCCTTAATATTCTGTCCCTCTAGAACCACTCCTGCTACCAAACTCTGTATTAGTCAGGGTTCTCTTAGAGGGACAGAACGAATAGGAGATAGATAGATAGATAGATAGATAGATAGATAGATAGATAGATAGATAGATAGATAGATAGAAAGATAGATATGGGAGGTTACTAAGATTGAGTTTCACATGATCACAAGGTCCCACAATAGGCTGTCTGCAAGCTGAGAAGCAAGGAGAGCCAGTCGGAGTCCCAAAACTGAAAAACTTGGAGTATGATGTTTGAGGGCAGGAAGCAACGAGCATCGGAGAAGGATGTAGGCTGGGAGGCTAGGACTGTCTCTCCATGTCACATTTTTCTGTGTACTTTATATTCACTGGAAGCTGATTAGATTGTACCCACCAGATTAAGAGTGGATCTGCTTTCCCTAGCCTACTGACTCATATGTTAATCTCTTTTGGCAAAATCCACACAGACACACCCAGGATTAATATTTTGCATTCTTTAATCCCATCGAGTTGACACTCAGTATTAACCATCACATCCATCACGTTTCTGAGTTTATCGGAGACATTTTAATACTGGTGCAAAAGAAACATTATATATCTGTGATGTGTAGCTACATACATTCTCATATACAGCGCAAATATGCATGCATGTATGTATGTATATACAGAGAGAGAAAAGAGACCAAGGGAATGAAGAATACAGAAACCATATCATGTTCATTCCCCTCTCTGATATTCCAATCACCTTCATCTTGCTCATCTTGCCAGGGTCTCCTTATAGCCTGTCTCCTCACCCTTTTTCTCCCTAACATTTAAGATCCTCTACAAGTCTTTTCCTGACCACACTGTTCTTTTGCATTCTCCTTCTTCTCCATGCTCTTCTAGTACAAGTACATGCTCTTAATATACCACATGACTCAGCATTTAACTACACACTTTTATTGCTCTCTGAATGTTCCATGTGGCAGTTTTGTCTCCCCAACTAGAGGACTCAAGTGCAAGGACTTTGTGTTATTATTATGCATTACCAGCAAGGACTTTGTGTTACTATTATGCATTACCATATCCTCTCCTGCTTTGCTGTGTCATGGATGTTAAATAAATAAACATTAATAGATTGAAATAACTAAGTTTCCAATTAGCTTGTCATTTTGATTAAAAAATTACAATTGGGGCCTACAATTTTTAGAATGTTGCTGTCCATTCCGGCATTCACATCCTCTATTTGAAATATAACATAGCTTAGTAGTTAAAGCCACATTGTCTTGAATCCTAGCTCTCCAATTTACTAGTTGTATGATCTTGAGCAAGTAACCTAAATGTCCTCTGCTTAGATTTACTTTCAATAAAATAAGAATAATTATAGTATCTAGCTCACAGAATACTATGAGAATTAAATAAATTAATTCATGAACAGCATATACAAGACCTTGTATTTAGAAAGCACTGTACAAATAATGACTGTTTTGCTATGGTTGAATGAAAA
Source organism: Mandrillus leucophaeus (assembly GCF_000951045.1). NCBI lineage: Eukaryota > Metazoa > Chordata > Mammalia > Primates > Cercopithecidae > Mandrillus > Mandrillus leucophaeus. The sequence goes on from NW_012102266.1 coordinate 2,693,009, forward strand.
TCATAGTTTAGATTTCTAAATTGGCCACTTACACAAAATGTTGGCTGGTATTGGCTTGAAGAAACCAAAGGCATTTTAAGCTCAGTTTCTAGATGATAAATAAATAATTTGTTTAAGAAGATATGGATGGTGGGGTCTGAATTAAATGACAGGAGGTTTATTTCAAACATAAGGCAAGAATGATCAAGGTTAGCCTGTACCAAAAGCCTGAAATGTTATTCTTCCCCAATCTTAATCATTTTTTAGATCCCCACCTAACAATTTAGATCAAATTGAAAAGAAAAAGTTGATATTAGGAGCAAACCTAATATATAATAACCTGGTGCTCTGGGGTTCATAAGCCTCCACAGTCTAAGAACGTATGTGGCTAAGCTGACAGAAATGATGTTGATCTTGGGAGAAATACATATAAACTACATCTGTGTGTGTGTGTGTGTGTGTGTGTGTGTGTATAATATGTATATATAGTATGTACAGAAAATTTCATATATATAAAATAAATGCAAAATTTCCTGAATTTATGAGGTGTAAAATACATATACAAATATATATTACATTTATCTCACATTTCAAATACATATATATGTATGTGTGTGTGTGTGTGTGTG
>NW_012102266.1:2694386-2720783 GCF_000951045.1 Mandrillus leucophaeus
AAAAAAAAAAAAAAAAAAAAAGGTGAGGTGGTATGCAGCTGTGGTCCCAGCTACTCCAGAGACTAAGGCGGGAAGGTCACATGAGCCCTGCCTGGGAGGTCGAGGTTATAGTAAGCTGTGATCATGTGACTGCACTCCAGCCTAAGTGACAGAAAGAGACTCTGTCTCATAAAAAGAAAGAAACATGTGCACATGAGTGTGTCTGTCTCTGGTATGTCTCCTTTAAACTGCTGGATGGTAAGCTGAGTCATGGTTTCCCCAAGAGGAATGAAAAGGCTCATGCATTTCAGCCTTTTTATTAGGCTTAAGTTGGGGTTCAAAGCAGAACCCAGAAAATGTAAAGGGTACCACACTCACTATTTTTCATGTCCCTTATGCATCTGTCTACTTCACAAGAGCTTCATTAGGAAGCAAGGTGTCTAAGATAAGTTAAAAACAGGTCCCTTGAGTGTATTATCATCTAATAATATCCTATCTCAGTGTAACTCCTAAAATACATTTTACAATGTTTTTTATAAAAATGAAATGAAATAATGGTCTTAAAGCACTTAACAAAGTGTCTGACATATAGGAGAATAAGCAAGTAGTATGTATTAGCATCTATTATTTTGTTATTACAGTTAGAAAACAAAGATTTAGAAAGATGGAGTCATTTCTCTAAAGTTATTTAGTTAGCTATTGAAATAATGAAATTCAAACTTCAAACACCCCTTTGTTACCATAACTTTCTTCCCATGCTTCCATTTTTCTCCTGCCTTATGTGCCTTCTGAATCCTGGGTAGACTCCAACTCGACAATCCCTCACTCAGGCACTGCCAGAACTGGCTCTCCTCCCAGCCTTCGACTGTGACCCTTTCTCCTTTACCAAATTGCCTTCTTCCTTGAGCCCTCCACTTTCAGGGTTGCTCAAGGCTTTCTCCTCTCTCTGTATCTCTGCACTTGTAACCACATTGAATATCACCATTTCTGATGTTCATGTTCTTAGAACCAGTTCCCAGGGCTGTATCTCCATTTTGAGTTCTGTCTTCCATGCTGAATAACCCTACCTTTACAGTTGTCTGCCACATATCCCCCAACAGGTGTTTTACTGGCCCCTTTAAGTCAAAATAATAGAATCATTACTTGCTCATCCTCTCTCCCCACTCTCTTCCTCAATCATATGCATCTTCTGATATTTCCAGTTTTAATAAAGGAGTCACTGTTCTTCTTTTAGACTCAGTCCCTCAGATTCTCCCTCCCTTTCTTCCAGTCCAATTCATACAATTTGTCATCATTCTAGAGCCATGCTGAACAATATGGTAGCAACTAACCACAAGTGTCTACTGAGTACTTGCAATGTGGCTAGTCTAAGTTGAGACCTGTAAGTGCAAAGCACACACCAAGTTTTGAAAACTTAGTACAATCAGCAAGAATATAAAATATCTCACTAATATTTTTTAAAAATTGGTTACATGTTGAAATGACTGAGTAGAATAAAATATGTTATTAGAATTAATTTCTTCTATGTCTTTTTATCTTGCTTTAATGTAGTCATCAGAAAGTTTACATCACATGTGTAGATTGCTTTCTATTTCTACTGGACAGCATTGTTCTACATCATTCTAGTCTTCCTTTTCAACATTTAAAAAATTTCTTTCATTCTAGTCTTACTATTATTATCTATTTCAAGCTTCTTATAATGCATTCTAGCAGGTTTCTCTGCCTGTACAATCTCCCTACTCCAATTTGTCTCATCCAAACTGTGTTCTGTCTCCAAATCAACCTTCCCAATTAAAGGTTCAAATAAAACTACTCTCTACTCAAAAATAAAAAACAAAAACAATTACTCCTTCCTGTCCTTCAAAGAAAGTCCAAACCGTTACAGCCCCTTCTCCTTGCCCTTCACATAGGAGCTATGATGCTTTAAGATGGCAAAGAAATGCACAGCAAGATGAAGCTCTGTTTAGCTGGAAGAACTTTACTTTTCGTGTGTGTGTGTGTGTGTGTGTGTGTGTGTGTGTGTGTGTGTGTGTGGTGAGGGAGTCACATGGCACTTCCCAGCGACTTTGACTTGACTAAGCCTAGCTCAGAAAAAGATATCCTTCACAAGGATTTTATAACCTAGAATAGTACATCTCCTTTCATGTATTCCCAAAACCACCAACCTGTTGACAAAAAACAGGAACCTATATAACAAACAGACTAGAAAGAAAGGTTTCTGATGCTCCCAGAAGGCCTTGGCTCCTCCTCTGAGATGCCAAGATTGATATCATTGTTTCTTAAACATCCAAATATCTAAATTTTACCCACCATTGGGACTGGTTTCTCTCTGAGAAGAGCAAGAGATCACCAAACTTTCCTGAAGCAATTAATTGGAGCAACTGGAAATACACAAGAAGAGCAACAAAACTTCATGCAAATATCTGGCCATTCAGTACTATTTTCTGAGTGTCAGAAGATGGGCAAAGCAGACTCGAAAGGTTTTGCTTTTCCAAACTACAATCAAAATACTGTTTTAACATTAGATTTTGTTATGATCATTAATATTTTTCCAGGTAATCTCAATCTGATATTCAAAACCAAATCCTACTATTATTTTCTTCATCATGAACCCTACATACCAGCTCATCGTGATTACTGTTCATCCATTACCATGCATACTAAATCTATACCTTTGCTCAGGTTATTCCCCTCGCATGAAGTGCCATATAGAATGGTAGAACTCGAAAAGAAGTTGGAGATCATCTAGCCCAATTCTTCGTTTTATAAATGAGAAGCTTGAGGTACTGGAGCACATGAAGTCAATTTCTGATAGAGGCCAGAACCCAGATCTGCTACTTTCCAGTCCTGTACTTTTTTCACCACATAATTTATTTTTCTTCTTTTCTTCTGATTTTGCATGTTAGAATTCCCCCTGTTCTTCAAGATCTAAGATAAAAGGCACTTCCTCCACGGTGTCCAACCAGCAGTGACCTACCACTCAGCCTGTTTGCTCACACTCAGTCTGTAACCTGCTAGATGTTTGTGATCCTGAGCTCCTGTCTTGGATCTTAAATCAGTTAAGTGAGGGTGATGATGCTATCTGAGACAATGTGTGTCCACCGAGGAGATGCCTTCCACATAGGAAACTCTCTATGCCTTTTTGTCAAATAAATGATTAAACAAAGGAACAAGATGTATCAACTTAGAACCCTGGCTACTAAATCTATAATATTAGAAAATGGATGCATGAAAATGTAAAAACAAACATGCAATGATGCAATCCATTCTGATTCCCTTGAACAAAAAAGCTTCCACATACATTTTGAAGCTTGCTATTGATTTTTTAAAAATAATTTCACTCCTCCTCTTTAAGCCTGTCTTTTAAGAAGAAGAGAATTAGTGAGTTATAGCAGAGACTGAGTATTAGGGATTTAAAGATTAAGTCTGGAAATCCATGTGTCTCCTTAAAACACGCAGAGTGCCATTTCAGCTAAGTGAAGAGAGGCTTCCAGCCAAAAAGACCCAGTCTAGTTAAATTGAAAAAGAGTTGGTTAGTGTTTGCCCGTGGATGTTTAAACATAAAATAATCATCACCTCAATTCTTCTGTTCCAGTATATTTATTAAGTAAATGTTTATTATACTAAATGCTATTTCAAACTGGATGAGGGAGAGGGAATGAATTTTTAAAAGTAGGAATTTTATATATCTCATGTATCGGATCATCTTTTACAAAATCATTACATTTCTATTTTTAAATATATTGTTTATGTAGGACTCAAAGGAGGGTTAGAAGGAAAAGCTCAGCCCCAAATGAAATGAGTCCTAAGGAAAATACACACACACAAACAAAATTCACTCACAGAGGGCCTACTAGTGATTTTTTAAATAAGACACAGAGGATAGAAAGAAAAAGGCAGGAACAGGCCCTCTGTGTTTTCAAACTTAAGAGTCAAACCAACGAAGTTTATCACAGCCAGTGGTTAGCGACCATGGGGATAAGCAGATATTTAGACACTTGACTTAATTCAATTCACTTCAACACTATGCAGCAAATCATTATTGAGTGTTTATTATATGCAAGGCAGTGTGTTGGCTAGGAAATATAAGGTAATTAAGGATGATTACAAATAATTTCTATCCTCAGAAGTTTTGGGCAGTATGGATACTGTTCATAGATCAATTGATCTGAATATCAACCCCATCCCCACATACAGACTTTAGCGCTGGTTCCTGGGAAAGAAGGAGTCTCAGTTACCCAGACAACTGTTTCTAGTCATCACTTAACATATTTAATTTGTCTTCCTATAACTTAAGATTCTTCATTTGACTTAAATCCAAGCATTTTCTCTAAATCTGCCTTAAAGACATTTTCAGAAATGAAGCTTTGAGTGGTTCTGGAATCTGAAGACCTCATTCAAAACATTAACATATTTCAACAACATTTACTCATATATCGTATTTTACTAAATTCTATGAAATGCTTTAAAATTATATTCACTGAAAAAGTAATGGTAATTTTGTTTCTAGAAGGTAAAATGCAAACCAAACTTAAATGGCACCTTGGGCAAAATTTTATCAAAATGTTAGCTTCTTCAAAAGTTACTAAGTAGTCAACAGGTATCCATAGAAGCAGAACCTTTTCTGCTCCCCAACTAGAATGTACATTCCTTAAGAGTAGGTATTCTGTTTTTTATCTTTGTAAAGCTAATGAGGGTCTTACACAGTGCCTGATACACAATGGGCACTCAGTATTGCATGTTCAGAATGAATGAACGAATTAATAAAACGTAAGGCAGTATTCAGAAAACTTCATCTCTTAAATTCTAGTTATCCACAAAGGTAAGCAAAGAATGATTCGGTAATATAGAACAGAAGAAGGATTTGGTAGTATAGAACAATCCAAGAAACCAGGCAGGTCTTTTCCAGGGCCAAAGAGCAAAGTTACCCTGAGAAGAGGAGCTAGGGCAAGATGGCAGCTGACCACAGGGCCTACTCCACTTGACCTCCCAGAGATGTCCTGTGGGGTGCACAAATTGCAGACATCTCCCCAGAGGTCTTGTTTCCATAGAAATATCATCACCAAAAGCTGTGCCCCATAACCTGATATCCTGTAAATCTGTCCAACATACTGAGCAGAGCTATCCAATTCCAAAGAGTCATTGGGATTTATTGCCAAAGATTTCTTTGTAAATGTTAGAGGACATATCATTCTCATATTTTGCCCTCCTTGGTGAGATATTTAAATAAACACATAGTTTCATTCCTGGACTCACTAGCTGGGTATTCTTTGAAACTTCAGTTACATATCACTCTAAGGAACAGTGTGACCTCTGTGAAAGCTCAGGCTTGGAATTCTGTGAGGAGGGTAATCACAAGATTAATGTTTTCCCTATTTAAATCTAATTTCAAACTAAAAATAGCTACAAAAGCCTCTACTTATCTTAGAGGGGGAGGCAGGCTGGCAAGGGGCAGGGATTACACTGCTACAGAACATCCACAATAAATCCTCCATGTTTCAGCATTGAATATGTTAATTGGGGACTAGGAAATAGCATTTGTCACATGTGCAATGTGCCGTCCTTTATCAATGAAGTATGTGATTGTTTTGTTTTTGAAACACAAACATAAATTCATTATTTTCAAATAGTCATATTTTGGTATTTAATATTTTTGCAGGATTTTAAGCACTCCCAAATCATTGATTTATGTGCTGAATAGTCTCACTTATTATTTCCATGCTATGAAAAACATGAAATAATTTAATTGACTTTCCCAAGGTCACCAGCAAAGCAATGATGAGAAACCTGAGAATGAATCCTTTCTTCTTCCAAATATTTTGAAAGTTGGCTCATATAAAGAAAAAAAATATGTATGATGAAAGAGCACTTCTGGGAATGAAAAAGAGAAACTTGGTCTCTCAATGCCTAGAGGTCTGTGCTAGCTCCAAAGACAAAGCTTTTATTTTAAGCACAGAGCTCAAATTAATCTTCATTCTAACCAAACATTTTCTTTGTTATATTCTGAATTTGGAAAAATAAATGAAACAATCATAAAGAAAAATTTTATAAAGTTTGCCCTTATTAGTCTAATACTTAATTCCAGAGTTTTGTGCTCTGGCACATATTTAAATAATTTAGGATTTCAGCAAGCTACCCATGTAAAAAATATCTCGTGTAATGTAATATTTATTGAGCCAACATTTATTGCAAGCTTATTAGATACTATTCTCACCTTCCCATTTAGTCTTGTAAAAAACTAAATGGAGCTGATGCTATTCATACCATGCCCATTTTACAGATGAGGAAATGAGGTATAAAAATATTAATTTTCCCAAGGTCACAAAAATTGTGAGGGTTGGAGGCTGAATGCAAGCAGGATGTGTACCTATCCAAAACAAAACAAAACTGTATACTGAACAACTGCACAGCCCTGTCAAAAGCTACTTTTTAGCTAATAAATTCTCTTTTCCTGGAGGTTTCATTAAAATGCCAATAATAACAAGAACAACTTCAGCAGAATGTTAATGTAATTTGGTGTTTCCTGGAAAACCTTATTTCTATTTCTAGAATTTTCCTTATTCCTGTAGTTTTTTTCTATTTTCTTGAAGCCTGATTCTATTTTGTAGATAGGAGGGCATTCATGGCAAACTGAATTCAAATTCCTACTTTGCTTCACATGGACCATGTGACCTGGGGCTTACTATCCAAGTTCTTCAAGTCTCTTTCATATTGGTATTCAGCAAATTGTCCCCAGAATTCTAGCTATAAATGTTTATTAGGAAGTAAAACAGAACTTAGAGATTAGCCCAAACTTAATTTACAAATGAAAAAAAAAATGAAGCCCAGAGAAATTAAATGTTTTGTTTGTTTGTTTGTTTGTTTGTTCGAGATGGAGTCTGTCCACCTCAGACTCCAGGCTGGGGGACAGTGGTGCTATCTTGGCTCACTGCAACCTCTGCCTCCCGTGTTCAAGCATTTCTCCTGCCTCAGCCTCCTGAGTATCTGGGATTACAGGGATCCACCACCATGCCCAGCTAATTTTTGTGTTTTCAGTGGAGACAGGTCTCACCATTTGGGCTAGACTGGTCTCGAACTTCTGACCTTGGGTATCTGCCCGCCTCAGCTTCCCAAAGTGCTGTGATTACAGGCATGAGCCACCACACCTGGCCAAAATTAAGTGATTTTCAAAAAGCTCTAAGCTAACTCCTTATGGAAACAGTAATGAACCCAGGTTGCCAGAGTCCCAGGCATGTACTCTTTTACTACCCTGTGCTATCTCTAGCTGGTGAATAAATAACTGATAATCCCTTCCAGGAAAAGTTTTCCTCAGGCAAATAAGGTATGATTATATATAACCAGTTACAGTGCTGGGCAGAGACGTGGAGGTGTAGTCAAAAGTCTTTTCGGTGCTAGTGAATTTTAAGTCCTAGACAACGTGTTCAGAGTCCCTTGTTGCCACTCAGTGTTGACTTCCTCTTGCCCATTTAAATCCATGACATTTTAGCTGAGCTCTGGAAGCTACACAAATATCACTTTGGTGGTTTCCTTTTGAAGCTTTGCTGCATGACTTGTATAAGTTGTCATGCGTCATAGGTTCGCCCTCCCTGAACATCTCCATGGAACACCTCCATGGAGCTTTCCACGGGAGCAGTTGCTGACAGTTACTGCTGCCAACTGACTTCTTATGTGCCCTGAGATCTCTGTGGCAAGGCCCAGGACTCTCTCTCTCCTGGCTCAGATCTGTTCAAAATTGTATCATTAATGTGAATAAATAAATAGAAGGCTTGCTGGGCCAATTTACAGGTGATACAAAGATGGAGACTGCAAGGAATATGATAATGAGGGAGTCAGGTATAAAAAGTCATGCGGTTTTCAAAACAAAGTAAGTGATAATTTGATTCCCCTCATTTTAGTCAGACCACCTATGAACTATTATTTTCCTTTCTAGGTACCAACGAGATGGTCAAACTGAAGAGCATCCAGAATTTTTGATAAGAATAAGAGATAATTCAAAGCATGTGAAAATTATATAGGGTGGTTGAAGGAGCTGGAATTGTTTATCCTGGGGGAATATGATAACCGTAAAAAACAATGAAGGATCTGAGATTTTACCCTACTTTCCAGATAACTAGTTTGCCACAGTTTCATGGATGCTGGCAGAAGACACAAGACCTCTGGGTCAGAGACAAAGGACAGTTTATCATTTACAGCAATCACAACACTGAGTATCAGCATTTTCCTGTGCCAATTCCTTAAGCTCCAGTTCCCACAGGGCAACACAAAAAAAAGCCAGATGGTGCTTGGTGCACACAATGGGCTGCATTACAGGAGGGGAACTCTGAGCTTAGGAAAACCCAGTCTTTCATAATGAGCTGCAAGCAAACCTGCCCAGCCGATTTTAGGAAAAGGGAGATACTATCTCTAAACAAATCTCTTTGAAAAGAACAAAACGTTGTCAGTGCCTCTGCTGGAAAAACATGCAGAAACAGCAATGATCCATGGAGTGTGACTTTCAACAATAACTATATTTTGAGAGTTGGCATGTTAACGAGTATTAGAAATCTCTGTCACTCCAGAAGACAAAACAAGACTCAACTGGCAAAAATTACAGAAAGACAAATTTGGGATTGATAAAGAGATATTTTATAAACAACAGAACAAGCTAAAAATGGGATGGTCACTTTAAGACCTTAGACATGTTAAGGAAGAAACTAGGCAGCCACTTGTTGTTGACTATTGAGAAAAATATTAATATACCAGAGAATCACTGAATGTAGTGGTTATATCAAACTTCTTCCAGCACTCCAGTTATCAGAAAGTAGAGGGAGAAAAAGAAGTGAAGTAACTAGGAAAAAAGGCAGAACAGAAAAGGATAAAGTGTACTTGCAAACTTGAAATACTTAATTGTATATTTTCTGAAGTCATATCTATGTCCCAAGAGGATCCAGATAACTCTTTGATAAGCCATAGACAGAGCAGTATCCAGAGCCTTTATAAATTTATGTTGTAATATCCCTTGTCAAGCTTCTTTAGCTAAGAAAAACAGCTTAATAATCTACTTGGAAATTTTTAAAAAAGAAAAACAAAAAAAGAAACTAACTTTGATTCTTTTTCCTAGATTGATTATGCTGTGTTTTGAGAAACAGAATTTTTGTTAAGGCATTCTCTACAATCTAACTGGAAATACTTCTCGTTGCCTGGACACTTAAACTGAAGCTTCAGAATGTTGCAAAAGAAAATACAACATCCATAGGACTTTTTTCAGAAACAAAATATGTCTTCCCTCATCCCTGCCAAAAGAGACTATTTAAGATTATTATAACTTTCATGTCAATTAACAAATGGATATTTTTATTTATGGTTTTATCAACTGGCCCTTCTGTTTGAACCCATTTGCACACCACATATGTAAGTTGCTACAGCTACAACCAGTGGGTGGAGAAGTGGCCAAGGTCATACCATATGACCTCTCTGCTTCTCTGCTTCTTTGTGTGTAAAATGAGGAGGTTGAAATAGATGACAGCAATGTCTCTTTCCAGCTTTTCAAACTCCAAAGAACCCAGGAAGAGCCTCTTTCTTAAAAGCTGGCATAAGTTTGGTGCTCTGGGGCTGGTCATAAGGCCTAGAAGAGAATAAGGGTGGAAATCTCTTTGAAAAGATAGTTTAAAGGGAATTTCTCTTACTCTGAAGCACGGAAAGTAGAGAAACATCAATCAGGATATTGAGAAAGGCTGTGGGATGGAGGGATCTCAGATGATCTTGAGGTGCTTTAGAAAAAGACATGAGTACAGTTTATAGCAGGAAACTGAAGGCAAAATTTCCACTGTACTAAATGCAGCTGGGAACTTTATTATAAAAACATGACCTTGGAAAGGACTAAAGACTGGCTAAAGTATTGGGCTTGGTTCACCTGACCAGAGCAAGATGCCATATGGGGAGGCCTCATGTCCTCAGAGCACACCCCTCTCTGAAAATAATTCATTTATTCTTGTTAGAAACGGGAAGTACAAAGTTTAGAGGGTTCTCCTTTTTCATCTCAAAACAAAACAAAAAAAATCTCTTCTGGAGTAGGCCAGTTGGATCCTGGATCGCATACACACGTATAGTCATTTGGGTACTTTCTGGAGATCACGGCTCAACTCTACAACTTTTTGATTAATCAATAACTGAGACACCCATCTTACATAATTTTTCTTGGTCGACAAACATCTCACAAATCATATCTTAGGTTTTGTTCAATATTTTTGGGCTTAGACTATTTATTGAAAATAACCATGTTTCAATATATTTTACATGTCAATTCTGAAAGTTGACATCTTGAAACTATAAGGTTTTTTTAAAAAAGTAATTTAATAGTGAACAAGTGAAATTTCTCATTGTACCAAATTTATCAATATGTTCACATTAAAAAAAGCTTCAGTGTTTCAGTAAAACACTGCAATGAATCCAATATAAAAGGAACTTGAATACATATTTTTTCTGCATACATAAACATCTGCTCTCTCTAAGTTTTGCCTCTCAAAATTGTTTATTTTTCCTCAGCCTTAACCCTTAAAAATAGCAAAAGAATTGCCTGTCTTGAAATGTTTATTAATGTTTATTAATTTAACAGCAGGGTCAAGTTAGGCTCCTTCACACCCAAGTTAAACTTGCTTTACGCAGTGTTTAAAGTATTTTAAAAGGTCTCTTGGAGGGAGAAATGTTGATCTAGAACTTGGGATCCCTGGGGGAATAAAACATAGGGTTGTGATTTCGAGCTCAGGCTAAGAATGAGGTTGCGCATTTTTCTGAATCAAAAGGCAGGTCTATTCCAGAGAGTGACCTTGGGAAGTCCAGGGTTTCTTTCCCCCATCCTGGGATGCAGATATACTTCATAAAGGCCAGCTGCACTCGTTATAAATATCTTGTGAGATAGGCAAAGTGCTGCACTGTAACTCCTTTAGCCAGAAAGCCAGGAAAGAGAGAGCTTATGTGACCTTTTGAGAATCAGTTGTTCACTCCAAGAAGCCCGGAGTAATTAAAACAGAGAGTTAGCACTTCTTTTGGGGGGATCAATTTACTGTGAATAGCCCAAAGCTTTTTTTCACTTGTGATGGTACTCTTGCTCTGGACAAGGGAGGAGGCAGGAGAGCCAGTGAAGGGAGGTTGAACAAGGAGCAGTAATCTAAGAAGGGAAAACAAAAATAGAGTGGGAAATAAAGGGAGGAGTGAAAGAAGGGCAGACTTTGGGAGGCCCTGTGGCACTTGTGGGCAATGCCTGTGCTCAAAGACCTCTTAGGGAGCAGGTGGCTATTTCAACGTGTTCCCATTATAGAAATGGATCCTAGTGTTGCCCTGAGGAAGGGCACGGAAGCTGGAACTGACACACCACTCCTTAGGTCATTTTTTCCTCGTGAATCTATGGTGACTCCCACCCTTGATTTTTCTCTTTAGGACCCTCTGAGGTCTAGCTCTGCCTTTGTCCTTCCCATAGGAGCTCCAGCTACCTCTCCAACTCTCTACTCCAGCCAGGCTGCACTCCTGCCTTGAGCCCCACACCCATACCTCTGTTTCCTTATTCTATGGTTTTCCCTCTTCCTTTGCTTTGCACATGTCTAAACTACCTCCATCAACTACCTCCATCATAGGTCAAGATTTATTTTATTTCATAATAATAACTTACATTGCATTAAACTCTATGCCAAGCACTTAAACATGCACAATTATACCTGATTCATGGTCTCCTGGACATTTCTTTAATTATTTTGGCTACATTCATATTTCCTCATGTTTTATCTCTTGGAGCATTTGTTCACTAACCCAACTCTACAGAATCAACCCCTAGGGATGAAACGCTGTAATAATGTCCACTGTCAATAAACTCCCCAGGAAAAATTGGAGTTAGGAGTTAGGGTGACCCAAGCTGGTAGAATTTTGACTAGTGCTGTTTATATTTTTCCATATTGTATAAAAAATTTTTTGCCATGATGATGTACAACTTTTATAATGAAAATTAGCTATTGTGCCACTGCACTCCAGTGGGCGAAAGAGCAAGATCCCATCTCTTAAAAAAATAAAAATAAAAATAGAATGTAAAAAAAATACATCTCTTAAAAAAATAAAAATAAAAATAGAATGTAAAAAAATAATACAAATTAGCACACATATTAAGCTCCCCAGTTGATTCTGATGATTTGGGAACCATCAAGTCCATGTTAGTCATTTGAACAATGATTCAGTCATATGCCTTTTTAAATGTATTCTCCATCCAACAAGGTAGAAAAGTATTCAACATTAAGAACTGGCCCTGTCTGTTTTCTCTCTCTCTGGTGCTAGCAATTCCAGGCTCAAAGCAAGAGCTCCATAAATACATGAGTGGGTTGAACAGACTCTAACAAAAATACAAAAAAAAATTAATGAGGACACACACGACACAGTACCTTTGAAAAAAAAAGAAAATCTTACAATTAATAGGTTAAAGAAGTGTGCTTTTTTTTAATTAAAAAAGGTAATGACTAGCTGAGGAGAAAATTAGAAGACAGAGATTATAAACACAGCCTAACATGGTCGGTTTAGGCTGAGTTATCTGCAGGGTTGGTTTAGATACAAGCTTTTCCTTCCAATAAAAGTTGAAATAAGAGGTATTCACATCTCCCTTTTTGGTGGTCTTAAAAACTATCGGTTTTATCTGTGCAGGACAATTTATAGGCGCTCTTCTTGAAATGGGAGAGGGATGAATTAGATGACCTTTCATGCTGTTAGCGCTTTTCTCCTCTCTTGGAAAAATGTTAAGCCTCGGCACTCAGTACCAGGTAGCACCCTCAGTGCATTAGTTCTGGTGAAATAAGAGAGGAAGCATTTCTGTGTCTTGGAAAGTTTTATTCGGTGACTATATACAATCATAAATACACATCCCTCTGAAGACTAAAAGTCTTCTCCTCTAAACAACTGACTTTTCATTAAAAGAAAAACTTGAAGCTGCACTTGCAGCCTATTATTTAAATCATTTGTGTAAAGAGTAAATTCAAGTAATGTATAGCTACCTCTACACATGTTATTAATATGAATACATATAATGTAGTTGGCTTGGTAAATAGTTTTTAAAACTCTGTAGCCTTTGAATTAAATTTTACTTGAAAAACAAAACACAATTGTCACTCACATTTACCAAGGACAGAACCATCTCTTAAACTTTGCCATTGCTTCCCAATGCTCCCTGCTTTAGGAGAAAACAAGGAACTACTTTGGGTCCATTCAGCGCAATCTTCCTCATTCTGCTCAAGACCCAGATAGATGCGCATGAAATAAAACAAATATAGACATAATTAGAGCAAGGAAATCTCTTCCTGATCTTGTCACCAGATTCATATGAGATCCTTTCTAGTCTTTTATACTTTAGTCAGATCAGGTGGTGTGTGTTTGATGGCAAATCTATGTCAGTATTGATGCTCTTGGTTTCACAATCACACAAGTTTAAGAGTATTCATTCATTGAGCAAACATAAAAATTTAAACCTTCTTATGTTGTGTTGGTTATATAAATGTCCATTTCCAACATCCCCAAATGCCTTTAATCCAACTGCATATTTATGGAATAATGGATTATGGTCCTGGGACCAAATATTGTTTAAATTTGATTTGTTGAGAACACTACATAAAGGGAATCCTCGCCAAGACACGAAGCACTTCATCTCCTCAGGAGGAGATCCTGCGCCATCCCTTCTAAGCAAGGGCATGGTCGAACTGCCCTTTCTCCAGGCCTTCAAGTCCATCAGCCCAGGTAGAGGTTGGCATGCTTCGATATGGATCCAAAAGAATCCGGAAGCACCGGACAATGAGAATGCCCAAGAAGATAAACAACAAAATCACAAAAACAAATGTCGTTTTCTGCTCCAGGGACATGCTAGAATCTGCTGATATGTTCCCAAGGGGCACTAGGGATGAAGGGATGGGCTGTCCTCCATCCATGGTCCAGGGAAGCCAGAGCACAGGATGTCCTGGTTTCCTTTTCTTCCATCATCAATCTGCAGAGGTCATGGTGGCTGCACTCTGGAGAGGCTGAGTTATCTACAGGGAAAAAGGAAGGGAAGGGAATACCTATAAAATAGCAGCCTTATTTTTTAGGTTCACAGTCCTATTTTTTAGAGAGAAAAAGAAATCTGTAAACCAGCTTTCTTTTTCACCAGAGATACTCAATTCTGTATAATTATGGGGAAAGATATTTTACTCTTGCATGAAATTACCAGATTGTTCTCAGAAGAGCCACCTGGGGCCAGGAGGGATGGGCAGGGAATACAACTATAATATAGAAGATAAGAAATGTGCACAGTAATATTGACCTCAGGGTGTGCTGTCAACTTGACATCCGAACCCAGCCTCCCCTGCCAAGTCTCCTTCAGCTCCGCTCCACTAATATTACTCTCACGTTGTTCTTATGATAGCACCATTGAGCGAGCCTCAGCCAGCACCGTGGCTAAACTGACACACGTTAGCCACTTTACTGTGAGCTTCATGAAAGCAGGGATCTCTGTAGCCCCAGTGCAAGGAAACTGAGGCTAGAAAAGGTGGCTAAAATAGAAACCTTCTCCAGGAGCGTCAGGTTCTGGGCTCCGGCCTCCACTCTACTGCAAAATAAGTGTGGGACCTTGGAGAGGTCACTAAGCTATAAAAATGCAAGTAGAAATGCCTGCATCTTTCATGGTGCTGTAATCAGGATGAAGAGCTGTGAAAACCCTTTGAAAAGTATACAAAAAAAGAAAAACAAACAAAGCCAAGTGTTGCTTCACCTAAGATACAACTAAGGGAGCTATGCTGCTTCTCCTTTCCTTTCTACTGCCTGAGCCAAGGGAGAACGGAGGTATCTCAGACTCCCAAACCATCAAGTTACTGTTGCTTTTTCTTTTTTCCTCAGAAAACAAAGACCAGGTTCAATACTTGACCCTGGGAAGCACCTAGAGAATTAAGCCAAGAGAAACGAATTGATCGATGCATATTTTCAAAAGGATAGTTTTCCTTACAGTGGTTTCCTACCATTTAAGACTATTTGGTACAGAGGAAGAGAAGGAAAAGGACAAGCTAACACTATTTTAATTTTACTGGTGGAAAAACTTAGATATATAGATATTACTGTATAAATATACAAGTATATATTACCATAGAAATATACAAGTATATACATGACAAGTATACACAGAGGTCATTAAAAGCTTCAGATACTGAAGTAAATCTACTTAAATCACATTGTAAACAAAAGTATATACATTAGACACTACTGTATAGAAAATTAAATAACATTTATTATAAATTCATTTATAATAAAAATTACACAGCACAGTAACTAGTTATGGAAATTAACACGGACACAAAATAAATTTTGTTCAATGAAAATAAACAACCAAATAAAAATAGAATATGTGACCTAAAGTATCAATACAATGTTTCTTCAGTTAACTTATAATCATTGCCTTCAAGTACAGCATTAGTAATCATAGTATAACAGTCTGCATTATATTGACACTTCAAAGTTTATAAAATCACTGTTTAAAATACAGTTTATAAGGGGGATCTCAGCCAGGATCTGGGAGGAAGGAGTTACCAGTTGGGTAATGCATCATTTTTGCAGCTCTATCACTTTGAATTATTTTAAAGGCTAGAACAGTTGCAAAACTCATTTATAATTCATGTTTGTTTTGAAGTAAGATTGGGATAAAAATTTGACTGCATTTTTAATAAATAAGCTCTTTAGGAATTTAGAGGATGTTAATGCACTAGCTTTTGTTTTGGTTTGCTTGTTTCTAAGCACCCTCCCAGCCTTGGGTATTAATTCCTTGTGGGCCAGGAAAGGACGGGCAGAAAGGGAGGCCAGAGCCTCCAATGCAGGTCTCCTCAGCACATCAGACAGGGCCTCCTGTGTCCACCAAAAAGATTCAAACTACACTTAATCATATGAAACATAAAATTCTCCAAGGACTGGGCCAAAGAAAAGCCCACTGATGACAGAGGAGCAGATGCTGAGGCCATCCCTGACCTGCTCCTTCTGCTTTTTCATATCCTACTGAGGATCCTCTCACTGTGATCCCTGCTCTCTTTGCTGGATTATCAGAATCTCATTCCATGTCCTTTTCCCTCCAACCCAAATGAGGCCAGAGTCCTGTTCTTTGCCCATTCTCAACAGAGCTGAGACAGGAAGTTCTTTTTTTTTTTTTTTTTGAGATGGAGTTTTGCTCTTGTTGCCCAAGCTGGAGTGCAATGGTGTGATCTCGGCTCACCGCAATCTCCGCCTCCCAGGTTCAAGTGATTCTCCTGCCTCAGCCTCCTGAGTAGCTGGGATTACAGGCATGTGCCACCATGCCCGGCTAATTTTGTATTTTTAGTAGGCCGGGATTTTTCCATGCTGGTCAGGCTGGTCTTGAACTCCCAACCTCAGGTGATCTGCCCGCCTCAGCCTCCCAAAGTGCTGGGATTACAGGCATGAGCCACTACGCCCGGCCATTTTCAGAAAGTTCTTTAGGAAAACACCACATAATCCAAGAAGGAAATATAAGAAAAAAAAGACCATTAATGGTATAAATTGACATAAGGATTTCTGGATCTGTGAAATCCAAAAAATCAGGCAAAAACTAGATAGAGAACCTTTGGAGTCCTTGAGAATGACCTCCTCTGCAAAAGCAGGCTGACTAGTATCGCGATACTTTGCTCAGTCCCTCCCTTCCCACCGGGGGTCTCCACTTGATGAGCAACATTGTGAGCCCAGGAGCAGTCTTCCCCAGCCTTCTCTTCCATACAGGGCAAATGCCAGATCCTGCTCTCCTGAATCAACTGTCATACTTTCTAGGCTTCACCCACAACTCAGGAATTAGAGCGAGCAAACCATTCATTTGGGGGCTGCAGTGACAGGCAACCATTCCAGAAACTCCAGCAAATAACTTATTCATCCTGATTCAGATTATCTGCCAGATCTGCCTCTTCAACCACCCTGGGAATGACTCTGGGACTCAGATTCTGCATGAGGATGCCAAGTATTAGAATGATTTTTAAAATCAGTTTTATTTTGAAGTTTTACCATCCTCTACTGATTAAAAGGCAAAGTACAAAGGAAGGGTTAGCCCTCTTTGCACTGAGAAGCCTCCTAAAATATAACTATGTGTATTCTCCAACGTCTTCATCACCAAACCCTTCCTAATATACCAAATTATGAGCAAATAGAGGTCAAAGAATTTTTTAAACTCTGTAGCACATTTAGAGTTGTAAACCTCTCATCCCCCAGCACACTGTGGTGCCTAAGTTCCTATAAAAATAACTGCTTTTAGTCAAAGTGTCAACGTCTCCTATTAAATTGCAATATTTTACCTAGGAAAGTGGCACATTAATGTGCTAGCAGGAATTTGTGAGGACTGTTCCCGCCTGAAGGAGGGGGAAATGTGGTAAGCAGAAAGGCAATTGAAGGAAGACCTTGTTGGGAATGAGGGACTCCTGGACAGGACAGGAAGACAGGCATGGTGGTGTGAGCAGGGGGCCCACTGGAGAGCCTTGGGAGAGGGATGAGGGATGGTGGGTAGAGACAATCAGGAGATGGTTGCTAAAGGGATAAAGAGACCCAGAAACCAGTGCTGACTATTTCACAATTTTTCCCAGGACTGATTGAAACCCCCGGAAGAGTCTGCTTGATTTTAAACCTGCAATCAGCTAATCAATAATTTACCAATATAGAAAGCTCCAACAGCATGTATAAGTTGAAGGACGCATCAGCTATTATAAGGTGGAGAAAAAGAAATAAATGTAGTCATTTTGCTATCACAATACAAAAATATCTCAGGACATGTAAATTTTTTAAATGACTGTCTTGCAGTAAAATGTCCCTTTTTGGTAAAAATGATTCTTAGAAAATGTGCAAGGTTGCTTTTAACTGAATAATGACATCTGTCTTTTAGATGACCAGGGAAATCTGTGTAAGTCTATTATTTCAAAGGATTTTGACACTACCATCAGAAATCTTCCTAATAACACATGGCAGCTATTTTAAGTATAAAGAAGGACCACAGTTACTCACGGCCGTATTTTAATCCTGACAGACGTTCCCCATCACACAGTACATCTGTGTCTTCCCTTTGTCAGGTCCATTTGTGGGTGCTCAGGAAATAAAGTCTAATTTTAATACTGAAAAATTAAAGAAAACCTTAATTAAAAGATACCCTTTTCAAAAGTCATATAATACATTCCTTTGCTCGAGTCAAGCTCCCTTGTGATATTGACAAAAACAGAAGACAACCGTAATGACTTATGAAGTCCAGTGAGCACAGTCGTTACAGTCACGGTCATTCGCACTCTCAGCCGCTCGCTTTAGTTTGAGTAATTTTCAAAGTGGCTTTCCTCTTCCCTTGCCCATACTTCCTACACACTGCATCTTGATTCATCTTTCTAAGCCCAGACCTCACCACTTCTTCCCTCAGAAAACCTTTGCACCGCAGTGTCCACAGCCCATTAACCCCCTTGTGGGCCTGATGCCCAGGTGTTTTCTGGACCACAAATTAGGACCTACGCTGACAATGTAATTTTTAAGATCGGAGTTTTATTTTTATAAGTTTAGGAAGGAGCCAACACCAAATCACATTTAGTTCTCAGTAAAATGGCCGATGTGTTGATCAGAATAAACTTCCATGTAACTGAGTGTTGGACACCTGTGGAGAATGTCCTCATTTTGTCTGTTTTTCAGCTTGATCCAATACCTGCTGTGCCCTGAATGCCTCCAGGTTTCCTACCTCGTAATACTTGCCTCCTCTCCTTCTTTCCATCTGTGGAGAGAAAGAGAGGAGGCAAGCATAATGAGGCAAGCATCTTTCCTCTCCTTCTTTCCATCTCTCCCTCCCTTAGGGTTCACACCAAATACCCGCTTCTCAGTGGGGCCTTCTTTGTCTGCCTTCACTAAGGATGGGGTGTTTTCCACTCCATCTCCAGAGACATCACCAGTACTCTGTGGCAGCACTGATTACAGTGCAAGTCTTGACGGTGTTTATCTCCACCTTATTATACAATAAGCTCCTTGAGGAATTATTTGCTGTTCTGGGATCACT
Source organism: Mandrillus leucophaeus (assembly GCF_000951045.1). Lineage (NCBI taxonomy): Eukaryota > Metazoa > Chordata > Mammalia > Primates > Cercopithecidae > Mandrillus > Mandrillus leucophaeus. The sequence goes on from NW_012102266.1 coordinate 2,713,396, forward strand.
GCCTTTTTAAATATAGGTTAAATCAAATCTTCAACCCCTTATAGTCCAGGGAACTGAATTCAAAATCCAAGGCGCCAACTAACTGATGCAGAGAGGAAAAACAAAAGCACAAGTCATCCAGCCAGACTGAGATGCTGGACCATCACATTTGAAGTAAGTCTTGTTTGAAAGAATCACAGCTAGTTCAAGTCACAATGACACGTTAAAACCACAGATCTTGTAATTTGAAGAGCCATAGTTATTTGGCTCTTTAAATTTTCCTTGGCCTCCGTGTTGATGGGTGGATCTGAAATATAAAAATCAGCCAGAGATAGACAGTTACCCTTTTATTTAAGAAGTCAATTTTTTCTTACCTAATCTACTTTTTGGTGTGGAAGGGCAGCCATTTAAAATATCCTGAATCCAAATGTCTTACACGAAAACTATTAATGTCAACATGTACCCTTCGCAGACTTGGATCCCTTGGACATTTTATTTCATTCGCATCTCATTATACAATTTCACAGTAAGGAAAAAATACTTTCTCTTAAGAAAATTATCTTAAAGCAATGACATGTTTCTTTTCTTTCTTTCTTTCTTTTTTTAGTGACAGAAACAGAATTACTTAAGTGCATTGGACACCTTGTTCTGTGGAGCCACACACAAGGACTTGATTCTACATGTCATCATCTCAAGAGCCCACCCTTTTGCAGTAGGGTGCAACGATCATATTAATAGTTACAGTACCTGTGTAGTCCTGCCTGGCACATAGTGGGGGTTTGATAAATAGGTGGGGATGAATGAGTGTTTTCTCTTTACACCATTTTTGTGCAAAATGATAAATATTTTTCATTTCTATTATGTGATCAAGCACACTAAGGTATGAAAATTATAAATAAACAGCTAAGAATTATAAAAATCAGTTACCAAACAGGTAGCGCCCCCCACACCCACAATCCCACCGCCAAAGGATGTTAGATCCCAAGTTTTTCACTGGCATGTTGGAATGAACTGAAGGTGTTGTCCCTCAGGTATTAATGGCCTGTAGGGCACAGTGAAGCAATGGCTGTCTGTATTTTAAGTACTCCTAAACCACGTAATTGAGGTACCTAATTTTTAAAACTTCTGGGTCAGAAACCTAGTTATGTGACTTGACATGGTTTCAAAAGTAGGTGTCAAAACAGCCCATCCATTGAGCAAGGACACCCATGGGCTTGTCCAGTTTCCATTCACATGTGATGGACAGGACACTTTATCCTACAAAGATATACTATGAACCTTATTTATATTTATCTGGCAGACTAGCGAGACCAATCTGTAGACTTAGGAATGGAATTGCCTAGCTAGGCAGGACTGAATTTGCAGTGACTGGCAGAGACAAACTTACTCAAAATGCTGCATTATTCTGCAACAGTTCTGAAGTTAACTGTGGAAATGTTAACATGGCTTTGAATGATTCAAGTAATACACATCCTGATACTGAGCCTAAATAGAATCCCTCTCTACTTTTAGCACTAAAGGAAGCCTGGGCTGCATTCCTGTTTGTATAACTGTAGTCTCTCAAAGTACATTTCATTCTCCAACCCACTCACCCACCCTAGATGTGTAAATCTCCCAAATGATCCTGTTATCCATCTCCACCACAATTGTGAGCCATCTGCATAAGCCACCTCATTATCTAAGCAACGGAATCACCACATAAGCAAATATTATTCCCCTACAAATCTTTTAGAAATTCTGTGTGTTATTCTAGTGAACAGTAAATACAGGATATACACACAAAGATATAAAATATTTCATATAAATTCAAATAATTCATGGCCCTCTTGTTTACCAGCAAAGAACTTCAGGTAAAGATTTCCTGGCTCTTTCTAGGTGTTTCATAGATTTTAAATCCTCCCACTCCCCTTGTTTTTGGCTCATATAAACACACGACAATGTCTATACGTTTTTTTTTTTTTTTTTTTTTTTCTAAGAACAGTCCTCCTGTTCCAATTCAATAGCCCTGATGCTTCAAAATTCACAGGACAACTAAGGGTAAATATTATTTTATACTCTCAAAACATAGACTCAAGTCTACTAGGGGAAAGCCTACGAACAATGATTTTATAAACATGAGGATGTCTTCAGCTACAAATGTCAACAGGCAGTTTCAGAACTGTTGCCAGCCCCCACTGCTGCACTGGAAGTCTGTTCTCTGCTTGTTCCTGCAAAGTCAGCCTGCAGACACGTCTGCTTGGGCTGGGAGTGGACCCTGTTATTCTCAACTCGCTGCTGCTTGTAAGCTCTGGGTCAACAGGAGACCTTTCTCTTCAGCCTCAGCCCCAATCTCAGCTTTACTTCTTCTCCATCTTCATCTTCCTCCTAATATCTGCTTGAGGAATTTTTAAGAGACTGCAGGGCAAGGCTGCTGCCTAGCTGAGAACATCAGAAAATATCATGAGGGTGCTCAGTCAGGAACCAGTGGTGTCAGAAGGCACCCTTGGCAAACTGGAACTTTTAACTTCAAATCATAAGCCCTACTGTTTCACTTGGCTTTCTTTGTCTTTCTTTGTGTGTTTCATAGTGAAAACAGCTACTTGCTGATACCTCAAAAGGCTAGTGCTGCACACAGCTTATCAGCCAAGGACAGTCAATGCTATCAATAAGAGTGGTTGAGTTGTGATCCTTTGTAAACAAATCAGAACATCCTCGTTACATTTTGGAAGGTTGGACGTTTTAGGTGACTGAAAAAAAAATATGATAATGGGCAAACAGCTTTCAGAAATAAATTACTGCAGCTTAGGAGAGAAAAAAAAAGCCTGTTTTACTACTTCTTCATCCAGTATCAATAACACTATAAACTTAACCATGCTTTAAAAATAAAGGCATCATTACATTTTACCCCCTCTCTTCTCAACTTTATCTGGCAACTGTTTAATTAGACTTATCTAAATTCAGAACTATGATCCGAAAGGCATGTATGCGATGATTGCTCATGCATCAATTGTAAAGTTAGAGAAAAGCAATTAATTAGCCCGTCAAAGATACAGGTTGGGTCAAGTACCTGGCTCTGGCTGAACAAACACTTGATCCATGTCCTGGTGGAACAGTTACAGGTAGTTACGAGCCTCTTTAGTTTCCATTCTTCCCGACCATGCTGTGTGAAAGCAGTAGACAGTGGTAGCTGCAAGGCAGTTGATGGCACACCCCAGGTCTAAAGCTGTTGTTTCAGGCTTAGAAACTTCCCATTAAAACCCCGAGTTAAAGGAGCACCGTCTTTCTGTATGAGGCATCGTTAACGGCCAATACTGCTGCTTCTTTGAGGTGAGCCATGATTTCAGTTCTGCCTCAGCAACTCTTCAGAGGATTCTGCTTCAGTGAGTAGAGGCAGTATCCTAGCAGTGTGTCTGAAATCATCTTCAAGAAAGCATTAACATTCAAAAGGAGTACCAAGGGGGAGGAAAACATCACTGGGCATTCCCATACCTTTTCAAAATCAAAGCCATAAATCTACCAGTGCTCTGTCCTCTTTATTGATTGTTGACACTATTCCTCTTTGGTAGTGTCAATTAGCACCTCGCAGCAACCCTTCATATTGATTATAGTTGATGACCTTCAGGCCAACTCAATTAATAGGAAGACTTCTGGAGAAGGGCATCAACTTAGCATTTGGGAGAGAAAGAAAAAGCTCATTTTCCTAAAGAAAACGAAAGTGACCTTTCCAAAAAGCAGCACTTATGGGAAAGAAAGAACCATTTAAAAAGAACAAAATCATAGTTTCACCACCTGTCACCTGGTTGTAAATTAGCTGGGCAGTAGGTTGCCAGGTCCAGTGTCTCTCTGAGCAGCCTGTGTAACTGTGGCATTGGCAAAGCCCCCACCCCACACAGGGCACCTGAGACCACTTGATGAATAAAGAAGATTGATTTTTGTTAGAGAAAGTTGTTCTCATTCTACAGATTCTAGTTACCTGCTACAATGCTTAAATTACTTTCCTTGGATAAATAAATTTTCTAAATAAATTTGGAAAATATTTTCAGCTAAAATTCTTCATTAAAAACCCACTTCTCTAAAAAGAATTCAGCATAATGCTTAAGATGGAGCAACCTTGTTTTCTAGCAACCCACCACTTTCTTTGTTGAAGTGGAAGCACAGTGAGCGACAAACACTCCCACCCACCAAATGATAGGGTGCGTGATATTTAAAGCTGCCTCTGACTGTGCCTGTCAGCTACGCTGTCTCCTCAGCTCTTGTGAGCAACCGGCCATTACCCAAAGGCTCTAGGAAACTGGAACCAAGCTCATTTTCTAAGAGGGAAACCCCATCTGCTCACGATAGACCACAATCCTGGATAGGATAGGCCTCGGACCCAAAAGGAACCTTTCAAATCAAATGCTAAATGTTAGGATCGAATGCTTGATGTTAGAGTCTAACCTCAAGAGAATATGCAGGTTCTTTCCCCATTTGTTTTCCTAATTTTTAACTGAATTTTCTTTCTAATTCATTTTACTTATCCTATTTTCAGACACACACATACCACACACCGTAAGACAATAGGACACATGAAATCCAACCGAACATGATCATCGTGTACTAACTGGCATCCCTCTTGCATTCAGCCAATGCTGGCAGAGGGAATGCCTGTCTTGGCAATGTCAACAGAGTGTGGTTGAGGAATCTTTCCGACCCCACCCTCCTTCCTATACTTATCATTCCATGCAGTGAGAAAATATCATAGATAGACATGAGCCTGGGTGACTGTAGCTTGCCCTGCCAAAGAGGCCTTCTGGGATATTGTTTTAGCCTAGAGACTTGTAGAGGTAGAAGGGAACCTGAGAGGGCCTGTGGCTGTCCTTTAGCTACTCTGCAGGCTGAAAGTATCCCAGAAAGATGAGTGCCTTGCCTATTTTAAAAACTCTCCAGGGAAGTAGATTCCATGACTTCCTCTGACAACCCCTGTTTAAATGAACTCCTCCATTGCTTACTTAGTCTGAATGGGTTGGTGCGTTTTTTTTCATTCTGTCCTTGCTGCAAAAAGTCAGGCACTAACCACTCCAAAATTTTGTTAGAATGCCCTTTCCCTTCACGGAGGCCGAACTAGATAAACCAAAGAGTATTTGATGAAGATCTGGTGTTATGCTTGGAGCCAAATTTAAATCTCTCTTCTTAAAGATAATTACAATTGAAATTATTAAAATCAGCCCTTCCCCTTATGCAGCTATATTATGTGAATCATCATGAATTCTAACACAATGAATAAGGGTCTACCAAAGTTCCATTTGAACATTTTATAAGAGATCCTATTTCTTTCGTCTTTAATAATCTATATATCTCTTCTCGGAATTCTTAAAATTTCTGATCTCTGGTGCAACTTTTTAAATAGGAAGCCTAGAATACTACATCGAGCTGTACACAGCTCAGATACACATGGAATTGTGGTGAAACAGGATGATTTTATGATGTATAAATGGCTATATATGCTGTGCTTCTACTTACCCATTCTGATCCAGGGCCACTCCTGGGTGTAGTTTAGTCTCTCTCTTTAGTTACACAACATCATGAGTTAACATTAGTTAGAAATCTACTTTAAGAACTTCTTCTACATTTTTATTTCAAGCCTCACCTTCAATGTTCTTTAATTTACAATTATTTCCTAAATGTCCTATGATGCACTTTTCCTTGAAGAAATAGATAATGAACATGAAAAAAAGACTCTATAAGCCGTCAGTCTTCATGCTAGTACAAGGCTGTATTATTATTATTACTGTGTTTCTTTCTAACTCTGCCTAATTCTCAAAATAAAATTGAACAAAAACTCTATATAACCTTCAAAATATAAACATGGTTCTTATCAATAGACTCTTCGTAAAACTCCTTTCTTCCCTCCTTTGTGTATGTTCTTTCTTTCACTTATCCAGGGACCATTCATTAGCTCTCAATGTCAGACATGTTTTGTGTTAGGTGTTGCAAAGAATAAACAATATGAATACTAGGTCCTGGCTTCTGTTTGTTCAGGTTGTGCACTGAACAACTCTAGGAGGTTCCTTGGTAACCAGGGCCCTGAGGAGCTCCACTTCTAGTGATGGTTGCTGAGCTTCTTGACAGACTGGCCCACTTTCACTAAATTCTAATTCCTAACCTTCCCAACCTCCCCCTTCACACCTCACCCAGCAGACATCTGAACTGTATCCTTACCTTTCTACAGGACCTGATTTCACAAGGTCACCAGTGGCTTCTGGTTGCCTCAAGCCAAAGAGTCCTTTTAACGTTCATCTTCCTTGCTTTTTGGCAACACTGAACATAGCTGAACACTCACCAAAAGGAAGGTTCAGAAAAACAATACGTGGATTAAAGTGAGTGGCGGGAACAATTATCTCAGCCCTTAGGGTCCCTCTCCCTTGGTGCCTTCTCTCTTCATTGCCTCTCTTTGGTACTCTGGGGTTCAGGCCAAATAAAATTCATGCAACTACCAGCAAATGGGAAATGAAGGTAGAAAGACAAGCAGGCTAGGATACACGTTAATAACCCCACCACTTTTTAATTCATTAAAAAATAGTGCTAGTCAGTTTATGTGTGGTATTTTAATTTCTGTCTTCTTGTTTTAAAAAAATAAATATACCAGGCAACATAAATCTTTGCATTAAAGAAAATTCAAGATTAGCTCTATTTCTAAAATCTCTCTGATTTGCCAGGTCTAAGTTTATTTATCCATTTGCTCTCTTCACAGATCAGTGAACATTCAAAGCGTAAGGGAACAGCGGGAAAGGTTTAATGATATTCACACCAAGCCTATACATTGGGATCTATATTTAAGAGTTATTAAAAGCAAGCAGGTTAAAGTCCAACTGCAGATAGGCAGCCTCCTGGTTTGATCTTTTCTTGAATGCATTTCCGTATACATCATATCTGTGTTACGCTAAATGCTCAATTAGTAGCTGATACATCTAGAATAGAGAAGCCTCAAAATGAAGATGAGAATGCCGCAACGGAGTGGAAATGTATGCGCAAGAAAAAAAAACACTGACAGAATTTAATACTTGTGAGGATTATAGATTGCCCTACAAAATTTTGTTCATCCTTTCCTGCGTAAGTCAGAACAATAAAGTATATAGCCAGGAAATGAATCACGCTGCCAAAAAAGCTGATCTCCAACCCTAAGAAAGATCAACTTCACAAAATACACAGCAGTAGTTCTATTTAGAAGCAATACTTGCAACATTTAAGTTATTAATTCTAATTACAGTATAAAAGTATAAGGACGTCACTACAGATTATTCACTGTTCAAAGGAAATACTTTGGCTTTAACAGCCTGGTGGGTAAATTTATTCTTTTAAAGTGACTTGTACAATAATAACAATTTTCTTAATGGGTCTGAAATACTTAATGCCTTTGAAATGTCATACAAAGTGCCAATTAGAGTTTTATA
>NW_012102266.1:2721445-2723576 GCF_000951045.1 Mandrillus leucophaeus
GTAAATATTATAAATCTCCTGTATTTCTGTTATATATAATATTAAATTACCTTATGAGCTTGTTAAGCATGCATATTTAGCCAGGAGATGGGGGAGGGGAGGGCAGGTAGGCCCGGATAATTTAATTCAGTAAGGCCAAGAACCTGTATTTGGAATAAGAAACCTACATGATTAATGATGTAGGGCATATGAAGTCCACACTTTGAAAAATTATAAAGTTAAATGATTGTTTCCCCTTTTTGATTATTTGGCCATAATAAGCAGTTTAACTGTGTGGGGAGAGAGCCTTTCGAATATCACAGACTTCCGTGAAAAACTGATTACATCCATGGACCCACCATTAGAAAAATGTATATGCCCTGCATTAAGAACCTCTGCCTGGAATTCCCATTCAAAATACATACATCTCTTCTTCCCTTCCTTTCTCCCTCTCCTTGTTTCCTTCCATTAAAGTGGTAGTAAAGAATGAGTGGAATAAAGCCCATAGGAGGAAGACAACAGAATAGAACAAGAGGCAGAGAGAAGCTTGGTCAATTTCTGGGAGAGGGAAAGCGAATGGAGGAATGTTGAATGGAGACAGAGCTTAGAAAACATGCCGAGGCAGCTCCAGCTGAAAAGGAGAGTGACTGCCCAGCTGGAAAGACTATGGTCAGGAAGGAGAAATGAAGCTAAATTAGGGAGAGGTGGAAGCCCCATGGACAAATGAACGACCCATCACATTCCAAGGCTGTGGAGGCAGCCAGTGGGTCAGGAATCCTGATATAGCTGCTGGGACAGGTGGTGGCAAGATTGAGCTCAATTACCAGTTATGATAGTAAGAACATCATAGAGAATGTCAACACTGATAAAAAAGCAGGAATGATGTCAACATCTATTATTAAGAAAACAACAAACGAGAGAATTAAAAAGAGCAACTGTTAAAATTCCTTCGCCCTGGGTTTAGACCTTCAAGATGAGGACAGTGCACAGGTTTGCTGCTTTTCATTATAAACCCTTTCATGCAATTTGATTGTTTAACCATGCACATATTGACTAACTATGTGCAATTTCACTTTGCAAAAATTGTCACTATAGTGTGGGCAAACCATTAAAAAATAAAACCTCACCTTTAACCAAGGCAACAAATCTCATATAATAGCATCTTACATACCAACACCAAATGAATGGATGATTCTTTGAGGACGGGGACTTCTAGAACATTCAGAGTCTTCCCTCTAGGGTTATAGTCTGCTTTGCATATAAGTAAAGCTAATCTTTCTTGGTTCTCCTCAAACATACTATGTACACTTAAAATGTAATTTATTGTAATCACATGCAGTGCAATAAAATCTAAACTACTGCCCTTGTTTTTCCATAGCAGGCAGACATGATCTGTTTTTATATGTGTTAGCTATTTATTCAGTTATATAGCTAACTTCTATTTAATTATTTATTTTTTCATTTATTTATGTGTGTATGTATTTATACCCCATTACATTTCAGAAATGTTTGAAGAAAGCTATGTAGTAGATTATATGTCATTAGCTGTAGCAGAATGTCATGTTTATCATGTGATATTCTGTAATTATGTATTTATGTAAAAAGTCATGCAATTTTTTTATTGATAACCTAATAAAAGGCTGGATGTACTTGTTTTCAAATTTTGAAGAATAAAATCCTTTTAGAATGATTGTTTGGCTGAAACACTACCCATATTTAATCTAAAAAAAAACTGTGTCCCTTGTTAATTTATTTTTGCAGTAATTGTACATAGACAAATGCAATAGCACATACTTCAATATGTTCAGTGTTTTTTACTAACACAAAGGTGAAAAAGCTGGATGTTAAATTAATACGAACTGGATACAATTCAGAAACAATTTTCAAAGAGCTTGTGAAAAAAGCATCTTCAATCTTCATTTGAAATGCTCCAGAATAACACTTTTAAAACACCTGAGACAGAGTAGATATTAGCCAAGTCTTGCTTCCATTTTTTTTTTTTTTTTTTTTTTTTTTTTTTTTTTTCATGAGAATGTCTGTCGCCCAGGCTGGAGTGCAGGGTCCTTGCTTTTGTTCTCCACATTTTTCTTAATTCAAAAGTGGATATTGGGTCAATTGAGAAAAATGAACATTAGGTATTGCCAATAGCTCT
>NW_012102266.1:2724401-2739088 GCF_000951045.1 Mandrillus leucophaeus
TGGCGTAAACCCCAGAGGCGGAGCTTGCAGTGAGCCGAAATCGCGCCACTGTACTCCAGCCTGGGGGAGAGAGCGAGACTCCGTCTCAAAAAAAAAAAAGAAAAAAGAAAAAAGAAATATCAGTTTAAATTTTTGCCTATTTTTAAATCAGACTGCTTTTTTTTTTTGTAAATGAATTGTTCGAGTTTCTTAAATATTCTGGTTATTAATCCCTTGTTTGATGGGTAGTTTGCAAACATTTTCTCTCTTTCTGTGGGTTGTCTCTTCATTTCGTTGATTGTATCCTTTGCTGTGCAGAAGCTTTCTAGCTTGGTGTAATCCCAATTGTCTATTTTTCCTTTGATTGCCTGTGCTTTGGGGGCCTTATGCAAAAAAATGTCTTAAGAATTTCCTCAATTTTTTTCATGTCTTTAATCCACTTTGATTTGATTTTTGTGTGTAGTGAGAGGTAGAGGTCAAGTTTCATTCTTATGCATACAATTATCCAGTCTTACTGGCACCATATATTAAAAAGACTATCCTTTCTCCATTGTATGTTCTTGGAACCTTTGTAGATGAGTTGGTTGTAAATGTATGGATTTATATCTGGGTTCTCAATTCTGTTTCATTGGTCTATGAATCTCTTTTTATGCCAGTACCATGCTCTCTTAGTTACTATAGCTTTGTAGTAAATTTTTAAGTCAGGTAGTGTGATAACTTGTTCTTTTTGCTCAGGATTATTTTGGTTATTTGGGTCTTTTCTGGTTCCATATAAGTTTTAGAATTATTTTTATTATTTCTGCAAAGAATGTCGTTGGTATTTTGATAGGGATGGAACTTAATCTATAAATTGCTTCAGGTAGTATTGTCATTTTGACATATTAATTTTTCCAATCCATGAGAATGCAGTATCTTTCCATTTTTTTTGGGTGTCCTCTCTTCTATTTCTTTCTTCAGAGGTTTATAGTTTTCCCATTATAGATCTTTTACTTCTTTGGTTAGGTTGATTCCTGGGTATTTTTATAATTTTTGTAGCTATTATAAATGGGGTTGTTTTCTTGATTTCCTTTTCAAATGATTTGCTATTGGCATGTATAAATGCTACTGAGTTTTGTGTGTTGATTTTGTATCCTGCAACTTTATTGGATTTGTTTATCAATTCTAACAGTTCTTTTGGTGGAGTCTTTAGGTTTTTCTAAGTATAAGATCATGTTTTCTGTAAACAATGCTAATTTTACTTCTCCCTTTCCAGTTTGGATGCCCTGTATTTCTCTCTTGCTTAATTGTTCTGGCTACGACTTTCATTCTTACATTGCATAATAGCAGCAAAAGTGGGCATTCTTGTCTTGTTTGAGTCTGGCAATAACAGATGCTGGCTAGGATGTGGAGAAAGGGGAACCCTCATACACTGTTCATGGGAATGTAAATTAGTACAACCACGTTGGAGAACTATATGGAGGTTCCTCAACAAACTAAAAATAGAACTATTGTACAATCCAGCAATTCCCCTGCTGGATATATATTTAAAAGAAAGGAAACCAACATATCAAAGAGATATTTGCATTCTGATGTTTATTGCAGCACTATTCAAAATAGCCAAAATATGGTGTCAACCTAAGTGCCCATCAACAGGTGAACTGATAAAGAAAATACTGTATGTATATACTATGGGATATTATTCAACCATAAAAAAAGATGGAAATCCTATCATTTGCAGCAACTTGAATGGAACTAGAAACCATTATGCTAAGTGAAATAAACCAAGCACAAAAAGACATATATCTTATGTTCTCACTCATATGTGGGAGATAAAAACATGTATCTCATTAAGATAGAAAGTAGATTGGTGGTTACCAGAGGCCAAGAAGGAGAGAGGGGAGAGAAGAAGGAAGAAAAAAGAATATAAATGAATTTTTACCACTGAACAATATACCTAAAAATAGTAAGAGTGGTAAGTTTTATTTTCTATTAATTTATTTTTCACTTGAGTGATTGTGATTTTAGGAGAGGTAACACATCTATCCACAGACTTCACTCTCTGTTACAAATCACTGTAAACAATCAAAGCAATTGGATTTTTTTCCAGTTGTTTTCTCTTGCAACATCATTGCTATACTTTGCCTGTCATAGTAAAATAAGTCTAAACTGGCGTAATCGTTAATTACTAGCTTCGAAAGAGCAATCTTCATTTGTGTCAGACAAGATAGGCTAGATAATGCTATGATTTTTAAAAATATTTTGCAGTGGCAAAAAATAACAAAAGTTTATTTTTTGAGACAGAGTCTCACTCTGTTACCCAGGCTGGAGTGCAATCTTGGCTCACTGCAACCTCCACCTCCAGAGTTCAAGCAATTCTCGTGCCTAAGCCTCCCCAGTAGCTGGGATTACAGGTGTGTGCCACCACACTCAGCTAATTTTTGCATTTTTGGTAGAGACAGGATTTTACCATGTTGGCCAGTCTTGTCTCAAACTCCCAACCTCAGGTGATCTGCCTGCCTTGGTTTCCCAAAGTGCTGGGATTACAGGCGTGAGCCACCACACCTAGCCACATAAGTTTATTTCCTGCTACATGTTCATGAAAGGTCATTCAGGGACTCCTCTCCTATGTCACCATCATCTTTATTCCAAGACCCAGACAGAGAGGCTGGATTCTACCAGATAAGGAGGTAGAGAGAAAAGATGGCATGGTAAAGCATGTGCTGGCTCTTAAGGACTCTACCAGTGGCTCAAATTGCATTGGACAAAGTAAATCTCATGACCACATCTGGATTTAAAAGGCTAAGAAGTATAATCTTTCCCTAGGAAGGAACATGGAATACTGTCAAGCAATGACATAGTCTACAACTACATTTAACTAGAGTGTTACCATTTACAGATGACTCTTCATAGATTATGTCCCCAAGATAAACTTTCTTTAGCATAACTATCCCCCATCTCAGCATACATGAACTTCATCCCACACCAACACTATCTTCCAGTCTTTGCTCCATTTCCACCTGCACTTGCTTGAACCTCCTGCTTCAGCCTCCTTGCCTTCTCTTTGCTTCTAGCCTCATGTTGCCTTGTGGTGCCTTAGTTTACCTAGTTTCATTAGCCGCTGGTCTACTGGGTCCTGTTTCGGATTACATCTTGTCTCCTTTCTAGCTCACCACAATACAGCTGTCTCTTTAGCATGTTGCTCTTGTCATGCCACTCCAGAACTCTAGATCTTTCCTAATGAGCAAGGGCACAGTCTGACATTTCCAGATGCACTCCCGTGTCCTGGCTCCATCCCTAATGGATCAGTTATTACAGCCAGTACCTCACAGGAACCATATCATCCTAGGACACAAATATTATCATGGTAATTTTATAGCCACATAGACAAGATGTGAGGAGGTTAAATTATTTACTCAGGAATACAAAGATCACATTGAAAACATTTTTGCCCATTTCTCGCTCTTCTGCAGTGTCTAAAAGAAAGAACCAGGGGTGCATATCTTCTGGACCTCCGGAGATTGCGTCATGGAAAACAAATAAAAAATGAAAGAACCATGGTAGGTCTCAACGTAACTCAAAGTTTGATAGGGACCTCTGGAAGAGCAATGACATTCTTTTCTCAGTGAGTGGAGATGGTGGATGTGGACCTTGAAAGAGACTGCATCAGATTTGGAGTCTGAGAATTGTCTCTCTGGTCTGCAGAAGCGTTCCAGCAGATGAAGAGTAAGTGTGGCCTGGGTGAGCATGAAACGTGGGTGGTAGGAAGGGAGCTTGATCTCCATAATCAGGCAACCATTCTTTGGGTCTGAGATCCTTAGAGAAAACGTATTTAGGTGGCTCTTTTTCATACTTCTGACCTACTTCAATATTCAAGAATAGATTGCTAATCAGAGACTGTTTCTGTTTGTCTTTTCTGTTTCTCCTGTGCCATCTTTTATTGTTTCATTGCTTTCTTCTGACTGGATAGTGCCTCTGAAATCTTTCTTCTAAACACCCCGATCTCCACTAACCCCTTTGCTGGACACATGTAGAACAAAGACTTTTAAAAAGCAGCAACATTTCTAATGAGGTGTGAGTTTTAGACTACTGGGGACCCCACAAGGTGTAAACATTGCTTAATGTTTCTGCTTCTTCATTCTTCTCTGAGGACAACACAAGCCTGGTGCCTTCCTGAGAGCAGACAGAGAAAGCTCCTCACAAAAAAACAATAGAAAATAAACCAACCCAAAACCCCACACCTAAGGTCAGTGTTCTCCAAAAAAACTAGCCTGTTCACATCCTTGCATGGATTTAAAGAGTTTTCAGGCTAACATGAGTCTCGAATTGGCCACCGTGTGGCAAGAGCACTAACTCAACAAGTGGGCAGCTGAGACCCCTCAGGCCCTTGCTATCCACTCCCACCCCTTACATAGTTGAATCTTCTCTTGAGTTAAAACGTTTCATTACTGGTGGCTCCAAACACAGCATAGCACTGGGTCAGAGACTGGTTGGAGGTTAGGATAAACTGTCTCACTTAAAAGTCTAAAAATCATTACCACTTGATTTAAAGAAGAAATTTTTGTCAATATTTTCCATGTTTATGTTTTCCATTATAAAATCATGTCTCAAAACTGCACTCTAATTAGTGTGGAACCGAAAGACAGCTCCACACTCCCTCTCAGTGATGTTGCACTGCAGGAGGCATCAACAAATAAGGCAATCAATGCTTTGCTACTTTAAGGATATTGAGTTCCTTTATTTCAGGAAGAATATTTTTGAGTCTCGAGCTGCATTACAACTAGAATGCAAACACACTGCAATTTGCAAAAAAAAAAAAAAAAAAAAAAACATACAATTTTGGACATAAATCATTCAAGGCACTGCAATCTCCTACTGAGAAAAGAGGATTGAGAGTTGCTTGAAGACTCCTGGGTCCTTTGGTTGTGACCTATGGGGTGCAAAGTGGTGCAAGGATCCTAGAGATCTGCATTCTTACACTGGCCATGGGGCAAAGTTACCCTAAGCAAGTCAGCTCATGGGTCTCACTTTCTCCAGTTGTTAAAATAAGAACACCCTAAATAGACCGAAAATTGTATGATTCCATCTATAAAATGTTCACAGGAAAATACGATCACTCTCTTCCCGTGCATGGCTGAGCTTTCCAAAATACTCAGCGTGTCCTTCAGGATGACGGGAGCAAGTGCAAGCCCTTTAAGAACCCCACCTTGTCAGCAAAGAATAGATCCACCAGGGTGTCAAGAGGAATATCAGGAGGGAATTCTCATCTGGAAGATGCGACTGATTTCTTGAGTTCCCATGGACACTTTCTAGTAAAATATCTTGCAATATTGCCTTACAGTCTACTTCTGTCAAAGACAGAAGGAAATGGGGGTAGCACCTGCAGAGTTAGAAGTCAGTTGTTGAAACCTGAGGGGTGAAGGCTCTGAAACATGGTGTGAATGGGCGAGGCATATTTTCATTTTGCAGGAACTTCTACTCAGCTCTAATGTTTGCATAGTACCCGCTGGAGGGTAGGGGTCGGGGTGGGAGGTAGAAGGGAGAATCACATCTGCCGTGGATGAAGCACAATATCAATTTTTATACACAATCCTACCATTTAAATTGAAAATATCAAATATCCAGAAATATTTTCTACAATCATTTGAGTATCAAAATAGCTCAATGTTGTCTATTGGCCAATCATAGGGAATTATACTGTTACTCTAAAATGCTTGAGCTTTATTCTTACTGATAAATAGTGTGAAAAAAAACTTCAATTCTACAAGCATGTTTTCATAAACACAAAGATAACTAATTCACATCCACCATGATTTGAGTAATTGGTACAATTCAAATATAGTGGCTGGTGATAGCACTGGCTATTTTCCTTTCGAAGGTTGCTATTTATATAATGAAAACAAATCTGATGCATTGCAAGCAGAAGCATATTTTGTGAGGACCTAAATAAAGAGTCATTTCAGGGTGTAATTAGAAACTGTGAAGCCTTCATCAGTGTTTCCAGTGGAGTTTCTTGTGATGCTTTGCTAGGTGAGTTTTTGCTACTAGGATTTCATCTTAAATGATTGATTAAGTACCTATGTATTCAAGCATCTCTACCACTTTGGATTTGGTCATATTCAACCATAATGTAATTTCAAAAGTACTTCTCTTGTTAGCAATTGTCATTTGTGCTGGCTTGTCCGGTTTGCTGACACATCTCTTAATGACCTCCAGAAACCACTCATCCACTGAGGTCTATTCCTCAATCAGCGTGGCCCTGTCTCAAAATGACCCTCCCTGGAATATACAATCAGCAAAATCTTAATATAAATAACTCATAGCAGAAATTTTGCTTAAAAAATTAAACAACTAGATTATAGACATATTAAAGAATGAGATTCTAATGGTAGCCCAAGAGTTCATAGTTAGCAGCAACGTAAGACATAAAGCAATTCGAATCATTGCATTGTTCTTCTCATCTTACCTGTACTCTTGTATATGTAAAATGAGGATAATAATAGTACTTACGTATCCCCAGAGTTGTGGAGATTAAGTATGTTAAATTTATATAAAAGAGCTTGAAAGAGTTTCTGGTGCACGGAAATCTAGGCTATCGTATAGACTATTATGTAATGATAAATATTACTTTTATCATTTTTCTTTGGATTGTGCGGATTGCACACATCTTCCCATGATACATTATAGTTTTTTTCATTTCATCATAACTCCAGTAAATTTAAACACAAATATAACGTTAAAAACTATTCCCTATGCTCAAATTGGAACTGGAACACTGCGCAAATATTGAACTATCTTCTAGATCATGCATGTATATTGTTGTTATTTTTTATTGGATTTTCATTTATATACCAGACACCCTTAAGGTGCTTTAGATGCTATGATTTATTTAGTCCTTATAAATATGTTAGATACTGTTTTTTATAACTTTGCAGCTAAGGAAACTTAGATAAAGACTGACTATATAACTTTCCCAATATCACACAGGTAGAAAATTATCAACAGAAGATTCAGATGGAGGCAGCTAGATTCTAGAGACCACTTGTTTATCCTCTATTATTTCTTGTTATGAACAGAAAGTTCCTCATTTCAATTCCTGAGTTAACAGCTATCATTGTGCAATAATAAACAAGTCACTATTAAATTATTGTCAACTATATGTCAGCAGAATTGCCCAAGTTTAGATTCTTCACAGAGGCACAATTTTGTTTAATGAGCAACGTTTTACATATGTCCTAGATCCCTAGTTTAATATCAGTGAGGAGACTTACACTCGCCCAGAAGTCCAGAATGGATTAGGGCATGTAGCAGGCCTTGCATAAATATTCGGACCTATGTGATACCATTGGATTGTGAGCGCTACAGAATTCGTTTGGAATGAGATGATTTTTCTATTCTAATCGAGGACTCGTTTTCCCTGCTGGTACCTCTCCCTATACCTTACATTTGGGCAAGTCTGTACTGAGTTAGCTGGAAAAGTGAAGAATCAGGATCATCTTTCTTAAAAGCAAGTTCTTTCTTCCTTCTTTTTTCTCTTTTTTGAGACATTAGCCAGTAGACAGTACATTCAGAAACTTTACAGAGAAGTAGATCATGGAAAATACCCATCCAAAATTCTGTACTCCAGAGCCAGGCTCAGTGGCTCACGCCTCTAATCCCAGCTCTTTGGGAGGCTGAGGTGGGTGGACCACTTGAGGTCAGGAGTTTGAGACTAGCCTGGCCAACATGGTGAAACCCTGTCTCTATTGAAAATACAAAAATTAGCTAGGCATGATGGCGGGCACCTGTAGTCCCAGCTAGTTGAGAGGCTGAGGCAGAAGAATCACTGGAACCCAGGAGACAGATGTTGCAGTGAGCCACTGCCCCCTAGCTTGGGCAACAGAGTGAGACTCTGTCTCAAAATAAATAAATAAATAATAAAATAAAATAAGTTCTGTACTCCCACCAAATGATGATCAGATCTCATGAATAAAAACGGCATGCATTGGGATTAAGCATTGAAAGTCTCCTCAGCCTCTAAGATAAGAACCCAAAATGACTAAGCAGGCAAAGGGGAAGACACTGAGAATTTGGGAGTCTGTTATGTGGAGGAATCTTGGGAAGCATTTCCTCCCTCCCCATCATTATTTTATATTTGAAAGCCAAGACGCAGACTGTTATTCAGCCAGAAATCTGCCAAGCCCCCACCAGGGACTGTAGAAAATGCTCTAATTCTATTAGCAATGCATACATGTTGATTGAAACTAAGTGGAAGATTTTAGGTATAAAGCAATCTTTTCCTCTTCTATGAATTCCATTTTCTTCTTAAGCCTCATTCACTGTGGGAAAAGCCATTTCCTTCTGACTCACTGTAATTGTGGAGTCACCTTAGCTTGCATTAGTTGTTATAATTAAATACTATTGATGGAAAAGAACTCCACAAGTATGAGATGTCTTCAAAATATTAAGCACTAACAATTGATTGTGGAAAATGTAACTGCAGTTAATTAGGGCAACACTCTCTTCACATCGACGTTTAAACTTTTACCATTTATATTCTAATTCAAGAGCCAGCAAACTTTTCCTGTAAAGCGCTCCGTTGGTCTCGGTACTTACCACTTAACTCTGTTGCAGTATGAAAACAGCCATAGATTAGGCTTGAACAAGTGAGTATGACTGCGTTCTGATAAAAATTTATTTCTGGACACCGAAATTTGTATTTCATTTAATTTTCCTGTGTCATAAAATATTATTCTTCTTTTGACTTTTTTCCTCCAACATTTAAAAATGTAAAACCATCCACAGTTTACAGGCCATAGAAAAACAGATGATGACTCTGTATATTCTTTGAGGACATCAATCATATTTTCCTCATCTAAATGAGTGATAATCAGATGCTTCAAATATCAGTAATTTATAAGAATGCTAAGGGGTCAAACTTGCAAACCAATACAAGGAAGGAGAAAAATAGGGAAATAAATAATTGAAATGTCATACCCTTAAGAGATGCTATACTGTACATATACTATATAAGGGTTGTACACCATACAACCCTTAAGAGTTGTACTATACTACTTGTAAAAACATTTCTTGATAAGCTATTTGAAAACATTGCCTTTATTTTTTACTTTTAAAATTCGGGTCACAGTTGAACATGGATTGCTCAGCAGTGCTTCAAGAGGCTGCTGGGGCTTTGCTGTGATTAGCATCAGAGCTGAAAAGACGGGATATAAGCCATGATTTTTAATGGAACTAACTGCTTCTCCTATTATCATTCTGCATGGAAAAGAGAGAAAATAAATCCAAACAGAAAGAAAAGATCTCATGCTTGTTTGTGGATTTTGATGCTAGCCCTAGTGTTAAACTTTTTCAGAGTAATTCAAATAAAGCTACATCTTTCTGAACCTAGGGAAAACCTTGAGAAAAAGAGATTCTTTCAGAGTTGCAGGGTGCTGCTGGGCCCCAGTTGGACTACTTTAACCACACTGAACTCTACTGATAACTTGTACCGAGTTTCTCTGGTGCCCAGGAGAGATATGGGCTCACTGCCAGTTCGGAAAGTTTCCTACTTGCTACTATCCTCATCACTATGGACACATCGTTTCTAAATGGATAGTGAGATCCCTAGTAGAGCTCCAAGGTATAAAAACTAAATTATTTCCCCTTCAGATTTACATACTTAAAACAAATCACATCATAGGAACTAGAATTTATTAACACAGTGAGTGCTTAGCCACAAGTCTCAACGTCTCCAAAACCTGGTCAACACCAAAAAGATATAAACTCTATACTAGTTATGTCCCAGTAGAAAAAAATCTTAGAATCACCAGGTTGGAATAAATTTTGAGTAGCATCCCACATTCCCCAAAATGTATCAGAACAATGCTTAGGTCGTTTCAGATGGAGGAGTTTGTAAAAAATGTGTAGAGTTTTTTCCTCCCTTTGCACTGGTGATTAACAAAAGCATAGAGGAAATATGCTGTAGGAAAGGCAAGAAATGGAGATGATTCATAAAAAGCCGATCAATGAAAAAGCTTGGTCCTGGAATTCTCCTCTAGTCTACAAATTGGAGTGAAATATAAATGTAGTACGGTTGATGTCATTCAAGAGCAGTTTTGCACCTGCGGCTTTTTGCGTGGCACAATATAGGCTCAATTCCTGCCCTCTCAACAAAGTGAGCTCTTCTTTCCCCTTCCCTAAGCCAAACCCTTCTATTTTCTCTCTGTAAACAGCTCCTCCAACAACACATCTACCCTAAAGAGTTACTCACTAGCCCTGAAAAAATGTGAGGATTTCTCTTCAAATCTGTCTGCTCTAAGTACGTATTCTTATTATTGTTAGTGTACTTACTACAGGTATCTACCATGTACTCTATCCATCTATCTATCTATCTATCTCTAGCTATAGATACCAGATATGTACTATAGATATCTACCAGAGTAGAGTGTATCCCCTTTAATGATATAACATGAATACTTATTAATTCAACTTAACTGTTAAATGTATAACATGTCAACAACTTTTATGTCTTAGATTGAAATTTGGTGTAGAGCAGGGACTGAATTTAACTTATTTCGTGTCTCAGAGTTGTCCTTAGACATTGTCTTCAGGGCTGAGCCTTTGTATTGTCAGCTCACACGCTAACTTCTGAAAGAGCCTTTTGTATTTCCCTGCATCAGAACTTACCAACTTACATCCTATTCCCCAGGATTCTTCTCCCAACTGCTAAGAAAGAGTTGTGATATGTACGATGATGTTAATGGATATTAGTGACAACATATCACTTTCTCTGAAATTCTGTACTTTAATCAGGATTATATTAAAGAAAATCAGAATGTGAGAAATGAATTTATATCAGAGCTGAAATTTCAGGCCAAAGAGGGAGAAATTTTTCAACTTTGGAGCTTCATCAAAGCTATCATATGTAACCACCTAGGCATTCTTCTCCTTGCCAAACCTAAATAGCCCAGCTCAGAGAAGTACTCAATACAGGTTGAGCATTGCTAATCTGAAAATCCAGAATCTAAATGGCTCCAAAATTCAAAAGTTTTTGAGCACAGACATGGCACCATGAAAATTTTACACCTGTCCTCATGTGACAGGTCACAGTCAAAAGGCAGGTGCACAACACACAGCATATTCAGTGTTCCCAAGGGAAAAATAAAATGATCTTCAGACTGTGTATAAAATGTATATAAAACATAAATGAATTTCGTCTTTAGACTTTGGTCCCATTCCCAAGACATCTCATTATGTATATGCAAATATTCCAAAATCTGAAAAACATCCCAAATTCTGGTCCCACACATTTTAGATAAGGGATATGCAACCTGTATATAATAGTCTTGATAGTAATGACTATCTGTACAGATTGTAAATGAAAAATGTTTATGGCAAATAATATATGCAGCAAAATTTTAAGGTTATGATTATCAAGGGCCTCCACATAATAATTATACATGAGAAATCTCTGGTCTACATTTACATAATAATACTATATGTCTGAATTTCCTCAAGTTGGATATATGCTTGATCTATATACATGGATTTATGAGCGTAATTAGTCAATTTGTGAATTTTTACCCACTTATACTTCCAATATCAAAACTTAAATTTAAAATTTTTTCTTGCATCAACAGCTTACCATTAATAGGTCACTAGCTGGAAAAGTGCATTTCAATTGGCTCATATTACAACTAGTCTTAGTACACATTTCTGTATGTGGTCTTTAATAAACGCATAAGCAAATGTTTCTTAAATATGTGCTGCAGCTGAAGACAAAACAATGGGCAACGGCCATATTAAGCAAAAGTAGTTAGCAAATTCATAAATCAGTGTTTAATCTACATTCCCCTGGTTAAAAGAGCAATTTTCAGGGTAAGCAAAGCCATTTGCCTTCATTACAGGTATAAATATTTCAGAGTATTAACTGAACTTTGATCATTGTGTTAAATTCCTCCGAGCATTCAAAATTTTAATGAAGGCAACATATTTTTCATTAAAAAAAACAAATGATTAGCAGTAAAAATAGACATTTAAATGAATCCTAATTCATAAATGTATTTAGTTTTCCCTGGATGCAAGTAATAAGAATTCCTCTTTTTTTTTTGCCAGTGGCATAAACTTGTATTTATGTAGATCTAAGCTTTAAGGAAAGATTTAGAAATGTCTTCAGAAAAAGTGATATCATTACCATAAGTTTATTTCATATATATATCCACAATATTTTAAAGGGATGGTTCCTCACATTTTTAATTATAGTCACTGACTTTTCTGATTAGAGTAGCTGTTTCTACTGGAATTCACTACTTATGGTTTACAATGCCTTCATTTATTTTGCAGATTCATTTAGAAGGCAATTATTTTAGTAATCACTTTATAGCTGAAGGTACTAAAACTGAAGGACTTATAAGTCTCTCTCTCTCTAGGGATACAAAACCATTTTGTATCTCTCTCTGAGTAAGCATACAAAACAATTTATTGGCTGCAGAGCAACTAAGAACATTGAGCCTTTCTGCACAATGATGCAATGCTGAAATCTGCCCAGAAACAAATTTTCACTTTGTGCCTAAATCTTAGGAGACTGACTTTATTTATTTATGTATTTATTTATTTATGTATTTATTTATTTATTTTAGTATATGTGTTGCCAAAGTGAGTACTTTTTTTTTTTTTTCGGAGATGCAGTCTCGCTCTGTCTCCGGGGCTGGAGTGCAGTGGTGCCATCTCCACTCACTGCAACCTCTGCCTCCCAGGTTCAAGCAATTCTTCTGCCTCAGCCTCCCAAGTAGCTGGGACTACAGGCACCCGCCACCACGCCTGACTAATGTTTTATATTTTTAGTAGAGACAGGGTTTCACCGTGTTAGCCAGGATGGTCTTGATCTCTTGACCTCGTGATCCGCCCACCTTAGCCTCCCAAAGTGCTGAGATTACCGGCATGAGCCACCGTGCCCAACCGTTCTTAGGATACTTTTATCTGTTCAGGCTTGTTCTCTGTCAGTGGATGCATTTGTGGATCAACAGACAAGCTCATGAATATCGAAAAGAAAAAGAGTGAAACCTTTAACATATCCACTTTCATTCCTAGGTCCATCACCAGACTGAGGGGGCAGTGGCAGTGGGATAGGGGCATCCTTTGTTCAGGCTTAGCTCACATTTTCCTGGGGTAAAGGGGCCCAGCCTCCTTATCTATAATTCCATCAGTTACTTCTTACAGAAGCCCTGTTAACTAGTTTTTATTATTACTCTCAATGTGCTATCAAGATTGAAGTGATTAGGTTCACAAGATTGAAAGGATCATTAAACTCCAAAATACACATTCTTTTAGTAACAAATCAACTTTTAGTTTTTTAAGATGGGGCTAGAAAAAGTCTCTTTTACATAGAGCACTAATGATTTATATTTTCACATTAGGAAGGCAAAATTGTCATTTGGAAGACGACTTATGTTATTTCTGAAGTGTTTAGATTCCAACAGGATGAGAAGGGGAGATTCTCTGTCACCATAAGGCATCCTTGCAGGCCCGCTGTCTCCCTGATTTTGATCTTTAAAAGGCCCATAAGGGCAGAAAAGTGTTAATAGTGTTCCCTTTCTCCCTTGTGTAAAATCTGAGAAGGAACCCTCAGAACCTGAGGTGTTGGACCACGGGGTAGAGTGTGTCACCTCTTGACACTGGAACGCTGGGCTTAGACTAGAAGATGAGGCGACAGCTCCTTGGGGAATTTTCCACTGCAGCTGACTGCACATTGGCAATGTGGTGGAGTTATTCAGGGCTTTCTTGTCCTTTTGTTTCTCTTTCTTCATCAGCACTCACACTAAAGTACAAAAAATCACAAAGATGTACTCGTGTATGTGTACATTAATACTCAATGACCTGAGGTAAGCCCGAGGAGAGGTGGGCTACCAGGGGCAAACGAGGGCCCAAAGCAATGCCATGTACATTACTGCTTCTATCAGAACCAGCTCTGACAGGAGTGGGTGCAGTTGTTCAGACATGCATGAGAAGTGGGAAGAGTATAACACTTCAGTTATAGATTTCATGCCTGTAATTAGGATGTGAAAATAGTATTTGCAGAAATCTCACAAAAGTTTTTTCTAGACAAATTGTATTCCAAAAACATAGTTCACCTAAATGTCTTTGATAAGAGCTAAAATGTTAGAATAGATATTGGTGGCTTTTGTGGGTGTGTGATATATGCACACGCATATATAATCTTACAAAATTTCTAACATATTTAGAGATACAAAGAAAAACAATATGAGTTCAAATAATAGAGATATAATGTGTATTGATATGCAAATATATATACGGCCTGATTATGCAAACCATCTTATCTTGAAATTGATAAGGACATTCAGCTTCCCTACATAACTCACCCAAAATTTCCTGACTAAAGAGTAATCAGGAACTTGAAATCTTCACAACCTCCTGACTTCTTGAGTTTTTTTGTTAGATTTACAATTTGTATTCCAAATATAGCATTTCATCAACTCATTCTTTAAAATCCAGTCCCAGGGGGCACTGCTAACACCAGAGTCACGCAGTAAGCAGCAATGCTTTGCTGCCTGGGTGTGCACACAGACAGCCACGCAGACACTCACACACACACACACACACAGAAACACACCTCACACACACAGACACACACCCCACTCACACACACAGACACACAGACACACACCCCACTCACACATACACCACACACACAGACACACAGACACACACCCCACTCACACAGACACACACCCCAC
>NW_012102266.1:2739458-2752268 GCF_000951045.1 Mandrillus leucophaeus
AGACACACACGCCACTCACACAGACATACACCCCACTCACACAGACACACCCCACTCACACAGACACACAGACACACACGCCACTCACACAGACACACACCCCACTCACACAGACACACACGCCACTCACACAGACACACAGATACACAGCCCACTCACACAGATACACAGACACACAGCCCACTCACACAGACACACACGCCACTCACATAGACAGGCAGACACACAGCCCACTCACACAGACACACACGCCACTCACATAGACAGGCAGACACACAGCCCACTCACACAGACACACACGCCACTCAGAGAAACGCTCCTGTGCCTTTCCGGATGGGTTCTGAGTGTATCTGCTCCTCTCAGTCCCACCACTGAACACTGCTTAACCCTGGGGGAGAAGGAGAAGAAAGAGACAAAGAAAAACCCTAGGTTTCACTGAGATTTTACCCAAAACAGACTGAGGATAACTCTATAAGTAACACAGATTACTTAGAAGTAAATAGGTAATTTTCTATTAGGCAGAGTGGAAACAGAAGCCATTCTATTCCAAGTTCAGAAGTGAAAAATTTTTTAAGTTGTGCTTACTTTGCACACCTCAGGTTTATGACTACTCATGACATAACTAACCATGTGACTTTTTAAAATTTCTTTTACAATGTAAGACTCAAAACTAATATTCAGAAACTCTGGGAATACAAAATGATGTTAAAATTACTGAGTTGCACATAAAGGAGGAATTTTGTTGAGTGAATGTAAAGCAGACTGCATTAATAACCCTTAACATCTTTAAAACCAAAG
This sequence comes from Mandrillus leucophaeus, assembly GCF_000951045.1. NCBI lineage: Eukaryota > Metazoa > Chordata > Mammalia > Primates > Cercopithecidae > Mandrillus > Mandrillus leucophaeus. The sequence continues at coordinate 2,740,257 of NW_012102266.1, forward strand.
TGAGATATATATTTTAATTCACATGCTTGTAAAGCTCCTGTCTGATAGCCGATAGCATCGTAATAGTCTTGTCCACATTGTTTATTTTCAAGTAAATAAAGGATTAGGGGATATGTTTTCTAGACAAACCAAATAGATGATACAGAATCATCCATGACAAATGTTTTCTTCATGATAAACCACAAAAGAGATCAGCTAAGAAATGTATCTTTTAAATCTCGTATTAGGATTTGGGACATAAAAGTAAAACGGGAATTACTCTGTCATAAGGAAAATGCAAGTCTCTACAAAAGCAATCAATTCAGATAAAATACAGCTGAAATATTTCTGATCTTTCTCAGTCCTCTGAAAATAAATATGAAACAATTTTCTAATAAAGCAAAAATTGCCTTTGAACTTCATTAGTAACTTTTATAAACATAAGCAAAGGAAATTATTTTCACTGCATAAATTTCCATTACTTATCATTATTTTGTTCATCTAATCCCAATACCAAAACTAAGAACAGAATACTTTAATAAATTGAAAAGATTAAATTTGGCAGTAAGGTTGAAATTGTCTTGAGAGCATGTATTATTAATATTGACTGAGAAGAAAATACACCCACTTGGGATGGGATGGAGGCATGTTCCACTTACTGAGAGTCAGTGACCCTGATGGGGCACACTTGTCCTCCTGACATGCTAGCACAGGAAGAAATAACAATATCTTGTCTATGATATTCTCAAAGACATTAATCAATACTAATATCATTCCAGATACTTACATATTCTAAACAACTGTCCTTAAACTAAGTCGCATTAATTTATATTTTAAAAAATCTAAAACAATCTAATAACTGCATATTTCTATGACAAAATTGCTAAATCCTAGGTCTTACGAAGATTTATATATGTAGGGGCATGCTCTTAGAGTAGCCCATGTGAGGAATGGCTCCATCAGGCAATCTCCAGGGATCAAATTGAGAATCACAAATTCATACAGAAATCGCTTAGTTGCTGCATTTTGAAAACAAAAGTTCTGTGTTCTTCAGCACAGTTCTCTTATACAAGAGCAAGGGATTTCTTCAAGGAAAACTGAGCAACAGATCTTGTCTTATATCATAAGAAGCCTATTTTGCCCACTAAGGAAAGCTGAGCAGACCTTGTCTCTACATAACAAGGATCCTGTTATTGCCCACTACTCCATCTGGGGTGGGGGACCCCAGCCTTCCAGATATCCTGCTGAGAGTGTCCATTTCCACGATGCATAATTATTGTGAACTCTTAAAAAAAAGTAGTGACCAACTCATTGCTAGAAGGATACCCAAACCTCAGTAATACAAAATAGAGAAATAGAAATGTAGAAACCATACTTTAAATATCTCATCATTCATTCTCAGTCATACACCAGTATATGGATCTCATCAATAAATGCAGTGGTTTCTTTGACTTCTACTATACCTGTCTCTTCACTATGAGGCGAAGGCTGGCAAGAGAGAAAGGACCCTGTGCTGTCCTTGGCTGCAAATTTTCCAGCTAACACTGTGCACAGTCTGCCCTTTATGGTTGCAGCAGAGCAGTCTTATTGAAATTCCTGCTTGTTATCATCCTAGGGGTTTTCTTGTTCCTCTTTTCTATGTGTTTGACTTCCTGTTTCCTGTGTTCCATGTTTTCTCCTTCTTGATTTGTTCTCTCAGGTTCAGTGGATCACATCTTCCAATAGTGCTCTGGAAAAGAATGCCTTACATGTTTGATAACAGAATCTGTGTTCTATCCTCCCATTTGGTTGATCTTTTGCCTCTATATTGAATTCTACATAGGAAATAATATTATTCCTGAACTTTAAAGGAATTCTCAATTCCACTAGCTTGCAGAGTTCATTTGATTTTTGGTGCTTTGTATGTGACTTGATTTTCCATCTGGAAGCTTTGAGGATCTCCCCTTTGCACCCAGTTTTGAAATTTCACAATGATGTGCCATAGATAGGCCTATTTCCATTCATTGTCGAGGCCTCCTGCGGACCCTTTCAATCTGGAAACTCATGACCTTTACTCTTGGGAAAATGCCTTCAATTATCTTCTTGATGATTTCCTATCTTCAATTTTCTGTGTTCTTGCTCTTTTTGAACTTCTATTATTATATATCAGATGTTCTATACTGTTTTCTAAATTTATTATTCTCCTTAGACCTGTTTTCTGTCTTTTTCTCGTCTTGTTCTCAGTTCAGGGATGCAGTGTCTTCCAAAACTCTCTGGGATATTCATAATAGGTGTTGGAAGATTTCTTCTTCATCAGTAGCTTTTATTTTCTTGCCAAGTTGTTTTTTTCCTTTCTGTTCTGGTTTTTATCTTCCATCTTGGGGTCTTCCCCGATTAGAAACTCTAAATATGTATATGAGGCTGGTTGACTTTAAGCTTCACTGTAATGTAATCTGGGTAGCCCGTTTACTGGAAAATTGTGATGTCAGTGACTTTAGGTCTTTTTTCTTAGGCTGTTCAGACTCTTCAAAGTAGAATCTTCCTGTCTTCTACATGAGTGACAGAAGCCTATTGGAGTATCTAAGGACTCAGGAATTTATACACATGAATTCTCCTAAGCCTGTTGTTGTCAGTATGGTTAGAATATCTTTCATCTGGGGTCCGGTGGTCTCAACTCTCATCACTGCCCCTTCCCTGGCCTCCTCATTGTGTTGTGGAATACATTTGAAAAGTGCTGCCTTAAAGTACTAAGTATGAATGGCTCACTTCTATCTCATTGGCCAGATATAATCATTGACTTATTAACTGCTCAGATATGATGGAAGGACATATATTGTTTCTGCTATGTACAGATGGAAAAGCTGAATCTCATCCATGGCAGAGAGTCTTCTAAGCAGTGAGCTCCCTTATTTACCTGGGAACCCTGATCATCAACTTATTGCTCAATGAGTTGCCCTTTTCAGATTCCAGTATCCAGGAAGTAGGGTCAGCAAACTGAAATTAAGTCAGTGCTTGTAAACAGTAACTATTTGAGATTCATGGCAAATGTTTAAGGTAACTATAACCTAAACTTTCACTTCCTTTTAGTGTTGTTAATTAACAATAGCCCTCTTCTTCTTAAAGAAATTAGCTAAGGGAGACAGGATGAAATATACATGCTGGTGATAGTCATTAGAAATTCTCATAAGCTCTTATCTTTGAGTCACTTATGCACTAATTTTTCACAGCAAACAAATGCTCATTTTCCATATGGCTTGCCTTATTTTCCATATTTTCATTTACTATGCCTTTTCTCTTCTATTTGTCATTTTCTATTAGTGTTCTTTATTTTTCTCTATTTGCTACTTCTCCAACTCATTTTCCACAAGTTTCTTTTTCCTGTTTGCTCAGTAAATTCAAGATCAGTAATATTTCTCACCAACTGAGCTTTACAATCACCGGTAAATCAACCAATAAATGATTTTTAAAGTATACTGTGTATGTGTGATGGAAGAATGAACAAGCCCAGGAGATAAAGCATGAGAAATATAGAAGCCACCTTCATGAATATTCTATGTTTGCAAGATTTTTCCATGCAAAACAGTTGCATCATTACATCAAATGTACATAAAATGTAACATAAAAATGCAGAAGATGTGTCCTCAATTAGATTTCCTCCAGCTGGTGCTTTGCCCTGACACTGACATTGTTAGGGATGATTAGCATTCCACAACATCCAAGTTCACAGTGTCAGTGGGTTGTCTGTGAGCTTGTCTGGATGAATAGAAAGTCATTCTAATCCTGTTAATATCATTAACAAAAAAATAACATGCTGGAAAGATTTGGGTTTGAACTTCTGTCTTTTATCTGCCAAATTTCCATTTTAAATTTAATCAAAACAGACATACTTCTAATGCTGACAGCAGCTCAGTAATAGCTGACATTTATTGAACATTCACTACAAGCCATGCAGTGTACAAAGAACATGCATTATCATACTTCATCCTTTCAAATCCCTGTGAGGTACTTGTGATTACTCTGCATATTTTACAAATGAGAAAACCAGGTCTCAGATTAATAATGTGCCGAAGGTCACATAACTGGGAGATCGTAGAATCTAGGCTTCATGGCTCCAGTTTCTATGCTCTTAAATATGATGCTTCAGTATTCCCAGTATTGGATAGAATACACTCATGAAATAAAAATAAAATCCTAAACTTTCCAAGCAACTGAACAAACCCTATTGGCCAAGGAGACCCCAGAAAAACTTACAACTAAGTTTCCTAGGCATGAAGGGATGGGAGGTTGGTCAAGCCTCATTACACACCCCCTTCCTTGATAACTACCATTGGACTTTTTTTTTCTCTCAAAGTTAAACAGAAAGCAGCCCTAGAAAACAAAGAATGGAAGACTCGCTCCTCTTCTAAGTTCAACCAACCACCTGACACCAGTACTGAACTCCTTTCCCCTTTCATGGTTTGGACACAGCCACTGACCAGCATTCCTTTCTGATAAGGGACCGCCAACCACAGACTGGTTCTGGCCAACCCATAGAGGCCACTCACAAGGTACATCTGTGCCCTCTATTTCACTTTTTGATGTATACAGCCTAATTTTACTACATTTTCATGCTGTCTCCACCCCAAAGTGAACACGGAACATATGTAACATACATGTTTGTTTACTATACATGTGGAACAATCATCTCATGAATACTCCTGGCCCCTCCTATCGCCTGTTAAATATGTATGTCTAGCTGATCTGCCTAGCATAACATGTCTGTGACACTTTCTCTCCCTCAAAGTGACTGCTTTTGGTTTCTGCGAGAGGATATGCCTGTCAGGCTGCAGGTTGCAACCCTTTATATGATATAAAGTTCTTTCTTTCAAATTTACAGATTTCATGATTTCAAGTTGATATACTTTAAAATATGAATCCATTAGAAACTCAAGATAATAGCTATCTGAATTTCTCAATGTTGCTTTATTAAGAAAAGATAATCGAAGAAATAAGTCATCCAACACTATAAATATCAAAGCATTTTTCACATCACAAAACGTTGTAAGCATTAGAATCACTGCTTAATTAAGAATTCATTAACTATTCACTGTTGCATAACAACTTACCCCAAAACTTGGTCACTTAAAACAATACTAATCATTTTCCTTCACAGTTTCTGTGAATCAGGTAGAAATGGCTTGGCTGGATAGTCATGGCTCTGGGTCTCTAATGAGTTGCTCTCCAATGTCAGTCAGGATTATAGTGTCTGAAGCTTAACCAGAACTGGAGGATCTGCTTCAAGATAGCTCAGCCACATGGTAGCAATGTGGGTGGCAGTGGCAGCTGTTGGCAGGAGGCCTCAGTTTCTCTCTAAATGGGCCTCTCCACAGAGCTGCTTGAGCATCCTCAAAGCATGGCTTCCCCACAAAGTGAGCAATCCAAGAGACCAAGGTGGAAGCTGCAATGTCTTCCATGACCTATTTTCAGATGTCATGTGCTGTCACTTCTATCATATTCTCTTGGTCACAGAAGTTGGCTATGACTCATTGTAGACGAAGACTCCACAAGACAGTGAATACCAGCAGGCAAGATTCACTGGGGGTCAATCTTGAGGATGGCTACACAAAGGAAAAAAACTTTTTTGTTTGATGAATACTTGGAAAACCACAGTGTGTGGGAGGTGAGGCCCCCAAGGTGTTTTCTGGGTCCTCCTAGTCAGTGCTAGAGCAGCTTTCCAAGGGAGTGGGAGTCTACTGTTTATAGGCCTTTGGTTTCACAGAGTAGAATATGCTAACTGAACATGAGAGCAATATTACTCCAGAAAATAGACAGGAATGAAGGTAAAGGAAACCAAAAATATTTTTCTCCAAAATATACTTCTTTGGCATATTTTGAAATGGCTATTCGGAGGGCCTGCACATAGGAATACCTCTTTGCAAACCCTTTTGTGGAGGAGATTTGCATCTGTAGGAAAATCTGCACTGGTGAAATAAAAAGACAGGCTTTCTCGGGGTCCCACACCTTGTCCTGATCTAGTAAGGATTGGCGCATGGGAGAGGGAGACTAAGAGTCTGACACCTTTGGGGGTCTCACAGAAACTTCTTATCTCTGAGAGCTGCCACCTGTGAGATTTCACCTGCAAAACAAGAACACCTTTGCAAGCCAGGACTATCCTCTATCTTTCTCCCACAACCAATCTTTCCAGGATCCAAGCCCCCATTCTTTCTCTAACCTCAGGATGGTATAAAACTTTACCCATCTGGCCCTTTCTTTGAGCTTTCCTATTTTATCTGACTCCCATGCATACATGTGCACATTAATAAATTTTGTATGCCTTTTCTCCTATTAGTCAATTGATTTTCAGAGAACTTTCAGAAGGTGAAGGGGAGGTTTTCCCTTTGCCCCTACAAGGAGGAGGGAAGAAAAAGAGTAGAAAGATGAGGCAGACAGGGAGAACGTTTTGGCAAAGTTCTGAAATATTTAATGAGGAATTTTATTTCCTTAAGAGAGTGTGTGTGTGTGTGTGTGTGTGTGTGTGTTGGGTGATAAGGTTTGGCTATGCCCTCCTGCCACCACCACAAATCTCATCTTGAATTGTAGCTCCCATAATTCCCACATGCTGTGGGTGGGGCCTGGTGGGAGACAAATGAATCATGGAGGCGGTTTCCCCTGTACTGTTCTCATGGTAGTAAGTCAGTCTCATGAGATATGATGGTTTTAGAAGGGGTTTCCCCTTTTGCTTGGCTCTCATTCTCTCTTGCCTGCCACCAAGTAAGATGTGCCTTTTGCCTTCCACCATTATTGTGAGCCCTCCCCAGCCACGTGGAACTGTGAGTCCATTAAACTTCTTTTTCTTTATAAATTATTCAGTCTCGGGTATGTCATTATCAGCAGCATGAAAACGGACTAATGCAGTGGGCAACGCCAATTCATTTCTGTGTATTCTTACTAAGTTTTTACTAACACCTACAATAATTGTAAAGTACTGTGGAACTGTGTTTGTTTTTGATATGCAAGAAATGCTGAATTATGGTTCAAACTGAGCATGGACTGAAAAGGGACATTCCACCCAAGACCCCATCACATCTAGGGAATACAACTCTATCATTGTCCTGTTAAAACTGGGCAGAGTGTCTCTCTCTGGAGAAACTATCTCACAATTTATTTTAAAAGAACGATATATTCATTGTTTTCACAGTGTAATCAAGGATACTTGAATGAAGTATTAAGGGAAAAAAAAGCCAGGTCAATGGGATACTTGAATGGCTGATTTTAAAGGCCACAGAATCTCTCTCATTGGAAATTTCTAGCAATTAGCTAGAAAAAAAAAGATACAAACAAGTGTTCATTCTTGCATTACCACACCTCGATTATCAACTCTCTTCATTAAAACTATAACTTGAATTTACTTTGTACTTTGTACTTTTCTAGGTAATAATTGATAGAGAAATGCCTAAAATAGCATGCAGAAACATGTTATGAATATAATAAAAATTTGTCTTTCTGGGGGTGACATATGCATTTTAAAGTGCGCATATGTAGATGTTGACTAGAACCAGAGGCTTTTATTGTATTACTGTCTGTCTTGTTTCATGTTTCCTTATGGTGTATGTTTTACATCACATTTAGAAATGATTTTCAAGTTTTTCATGAAGTTTTTTGTCCTTTAAAAATAAGAATGTCCTCTTTCTGAGATTGTGCATTCACCATGATCAATTGTTTCCTTATGTTTGAAAACCACAGGTGATGTCTGAGACCACATCATGGCAGTCTTGACAATGAATTGGTCTGAAATTCCCTGGCGTATTTACCTCCAAATGCCTATAGATTCTTGGTAAGTGTTTTAGATTGGTTTTGCCTCTTTTAATTAATGAACAATTCATTACAAATTCAGATTACCGACGTGACTCTGGAGCATAATATATTCGTGTTACAAAAATTGTCTCCTGGACCCGGCGCAGTGGCTCACACCTGTAATCCTAGTACTTTCGGAGGCTGAGGTGGGCAGACCGCTTGAGCCCAGGAATTCAAGACCAGCCTGGGCAACCTGGTGAAACACCATCTCTACAAAAGTGATGATGTGTGCCTGTTGTCCCAGCTACTTTGAAGGCTGAGTGGGGAGGATCGCCTGAGCTGCAGTGAGCTGTGATTGTGCCACTCCACTCCAGCCTGGGCAACAGAGAAAGAAAAAAATTTTTTAAAAATTAAAAAAAAAAAATCGTCTTCTGAAATAGATTTGAAAAAAGAAAAACAGCTTTAAGTTTAATAGAAAGTATAGCTTCAAATTTTATACATGGTATAGGCTCTCTTCCTGCCTTCCTCTATTTTCATCTAAGACCCTTTACCAGGGAAAAGAAAAAAGTATTGTTGGATAAAGTCACTTAAAACGTTTTGCCACCAGAGGTTTTCAGAATCAGGATGAAATTTACAGTTAATTCTCTACGTGCAAAGAACTGATTGCTCAGTTACCCAAACAAAATTCTCCCTTTTGATAAGCACCTATCAGCCAATTCCTCCACCTATTTGTATCTTACACAGAGATTATAAGAAAGAAAATAAAACTAAATATCTAACAAGAAAAAAAATCTCCTATTTGGGAAAGAAAAATTAAATTTTATATTAGCAAAATTGTTGCCAAGGGATAGGTTTGCCAGATAAAAAGCAGAATAGTCTATTAAATTTGAATTTCAGATACACAATGAATGCTTTTTTAGCGTAAGTATGTCCCAAATATTTTACTGAGTGGCCTATATTTTCACTTGCTAAATCTGGTAACCCTGCTAAGGAGTTTTGAGGATCCTTCATTTTCCTCCTCCTAGTTCTAATGATCATGAAGTTACCTAAAGAAGAATTAGGACAGCATATTGCTCTGGAGGATGACATGTTTGGCAGAGAGATAAAATGTCTGTTTTCTAACCATTTAGTATGGTTAGAAAGAAATGGCCAAATAAATAGTAGCAGGAATGATTTGTCAGCTTGTGATCAGTCTCACACAAAGTATGATAATAATTTTAAAAGACTGGGAGCTCTGACTTGCAGCAAAGCCCTGACCCTGCTGCTCCTAGCTCAGTAACTGCAGGCATGAAATTTCATTGAAATCGCAGTTTTGTCATCTGGAAATGGGTATCTTCATACTCACACTACGTGTCAGTCATGAAGATAAAGTAAATTAAAACACTTGGCAAGTGGCAGTCACTCACTAAATGTAGACTTGCCTTATTTCTCTTAAAAATAGACGGAAGAGCCTGAGACTCCAAGACTCTGAAGGAAGAAATGTCACCTGCTACTAAACTCCTTAAATTACCTGGCCTGCTCTAAGTTACAGGGATAAGAAGAGACAACTTGTTCGAAAGGTCAACCTGTTTTAAAAACAAGGTAACTGAGGAAGGGCTAATCACAACAGAGCCATGGTGAGTTGTATTTAACCTGTGGTTTTGTTCTGTTTTTGTTTTTGTGTGTTTTCAAAATGTGACAGTCACCATCCTCACTGACCAAGAGCAGCCATAATCAGGTGAATTAAAAACATCTGGAGACAGAAGTTTCTCCCTCAAAACACAGTGATGAGGACAAGGAGCAGAGCAAGGCCTTACAAGTCAGGGCCTCAGGAGAGAGCAACTAAGGCCAGGGGAATCCAGGCGCCTCCCAGAACCATTTTGTTTGGGGAATGCCATGCATAAATAGAGCAATGAGCCCATAACAGGCTACTGGGTTTTATTGGTGGCATTTTAAAATAATCAGTATCTACAAAGAATCTCAGAAGGCTACAGAGGCCCGGGCTACTTTTGTTTATTGAAAAGAAAGAAATGCCAAAACAGAAATGAAGTGTTAGGTAAACATTTTAAACGTTCAGTCCTGACTATGTACCTCTGCAACTGCCTGGATATGCCAATTTGGAGGTAATGTTAGTGAAAGGAAGTTTTTGGCCACAGCAGAGAAGAGGGCTGTAGTCCGTTTTCACACTGCTATAAAGATACTACTTGAGACTAGGTAATAGATGAAGGATAGAGATTTAATTGACTCACAATTCTGCGTGGCTGGAGAGGCCTCAGGAAAGTTACAATCAGGTGAAGGGGCAGAAGGTGAAGGGGAAACAAGGTATGTCTCACATGGTGGCAGGAGAGAGACAGCATACAGGGGAAACGCCAGACACTTATCAAACAACCAGATCTTGTGAGAACTCCCTCACTATCACAAGAAGAGCTTGGGGGAAACCGCACCCATGATTCAATCACCACCCACCAAGTTCCTCCCTTGACATGTAGAGATTACAATTCCAGATGAGATTTGGGGGGGGACACACAGCCAAACCATATCAAGGTCCAGTGGTTCTCAAGGATAAGGGTCTCCCCAATTAAGAGCAGAGCAGGCAATGCAATTCTACTTAGGAGTAATTTCTTTTCAGCATGTTGCTCTAACTTGGATAGATTTTCTTTATTTTTATTTTTTGAGATAGGGTCTCCCTCTTTCACCCAGGCTGAAGTGCAGAGGTGCAATCATAGCTTACTGCTGCCTCGAACTCCAGATGCATGCAATTCTCCCACTTCAGCCTCCCAAGTAGCTGGAACTATAGGTCCATGCCACACTGCCTGGTTGGTTTTTGTTTTTGTTTGTTTGTTTGTTTGTTTGTAGAGATGAGGGCTCCCTGTGTTGACCAGGCTGGTTTCGAACCACGGACCTCAGGCATTCCACCCACCTCGTCCTCCCAAAGTTCTGGGATTACTAGTGTGAGCCACCACACCCAGCGAGATTTTCTTGTTTTCAAGGATAAATTAACGTTACTTAACTGATGGGGTACTGATGAAATCAACATTGACATTTTTATGATTTTTGTTTGTTTCATTTTGCACTATCTATGCTTTTTTCAGTCCATTATCTACAACCATCAGTTTCTAAGCTGCCCTTATTCAGACACACTGGTGCCACCTTGCTAAGCAACCAAGGCAACTGAAATGTTCCATCAGAGTTCCCCCGCTGATCTTACACTTTTAAAAATCTATTAAAACATCAGAGCTGAAATCCAAACTGCTTCAACCTGTATTCCAGCCTATTCGAGCAAATTTTACTTAGTTCAGATCATTTGTTCTGAGAAGCAGAAATGTTAGATAATATATTCTCATTCTGAAAAATTGTCTCAGAAATCAGCGACAAAAGTTGCTAGGAAATGCCATAAATTCTTGGAAGACAAACTCAAAGTAATTTGTTTCCCATAGAATCTCGATGAGTTTCAGTTAGTAATTTATGGAGATGTTTTCCTGCATCAATACACTGTAGTTTAGTGAATAATAACCAGGTAGCAAAAATATTGAAAAACAGATTACAAAATAGTGCCAAGTAGAACTTTTAGAATCTTTCCAAGTAAAGGTGACTTAGAGAAGTGATGGCATCATTCTTAGAGTGATGAATGAAGCTCAAAGAGTTTAATTATTTTTAATGTACTTACAAATATATAAGTAATGAATTAATTACAATAATCTATAAGTTGACTTGATTTTCATATATAACTAAAGACTATATGAAAAGGAGAAATTTTCTTGAAATTGCTTACTTCTAACCAAAAGCATATTGATAAAGTTTGAGATTTTTTTTTTTTTTTTTTTTTTTTACTTGACAGGAATTTCTTGTTTATTTTAATCCACACTTCTTAGTGGTCAAAGAATGACTTCTCCAAGATAAACCTTGACATTTGTTTTTAAAAAAATGTTCACCCTGTTTCCCTCCAGCCCAGACAAGACTCAAATGCACTGCTGCAACTTCTGTGTCATGGGCCCTTCCTGTCCCATATTTCCCAAGGAAAGACAAGTCTTTCTTTCCGGGATACAGATCTGAGGATTGTGGCTTCTTATTAAATATCATTTATTTTTATGCCATCCATATAACCATCCTTCAAATAAAGGAGAAATGCTAACCCATAGGCACCAAAGTGTCATCATTTTCTTCATTTTGTTCTTTTTTTTTTTTTTTTAATTTTTTTTTTGAGACAGAGTCTGGCTTTGTCACCCAGGCTGGAGTGCAATGGCATGATCTCGGCTCACTGCAACCTCTGCCTCTTGGGTTCAAGCAATTCTACCTCAGCCT
>NW_012102266.1:2752318-2772036 GCF_000951045.1 Mandrillus leucophaeus
TTTTTGAGACAGAGTCTTGCTCTATCACCTAGGCTGGAGTGCAGTGGCACAATGTCGGCTCACTGCAACCTCTGCCCCCCTGGTTCAAGCAATTCTCCTACCTCAGCCTCTTGAATAGCTGGGATTACAGGTGTGTGCCAACAAGCCAAGCTAATTTTTGTACTTTTAGTAGAGACGGGTTTTCACCATGTTGGTGAGACTGGTCTCAAACTCCTGGCCTCAAGTGATCCACCTGCCTCAGCCTCCCAAAATGCTGGGATTACAGTTGTGAGTCACCACCGCACCCAGCCCAAAGTAATCATCATTTTAATTCTCTCATGAAACATACGATCTTTCAGGTTCGAAATTCTCATTTCCTCTGTGTGATGGTAAATAGTAAGTGTCAACTTGACTGGCTTGAGGCATGCCTAGATGACTGCTGAAGTATTGTTTCTGGGTGTGTCTGTGAGGGGGTTACCAGAGGAGACTGACATGTGAGTCAGTGGAATGCTGTCAACGTAGACAGGCACCATCCAACTGGCTGCTGGTGCCATTAGGACAAAGCTGGTGGGACAAATGAGATACTCACCTTGCAGAGCTTCCTCTGTCTCCTTTCCAGGGCAGCCACTTTTCTCCTCCTGCCCTTGGATGTCAGACTTGAAGTTCTTCAGTCTTTGGACTTTGAGACTTGTACCAGCAACCTCCTGGGGCTCTAGGGCATTTGTCCTCAGACTGCACTGTCAGCTTCTCTGGTTTTGAGGCTTGGACTGAGTCACTACCAGCGTCTCTCTTTCCCCAGCTTGCAGGTGACCTATTGCGGGACTTCACCTTTGTAATTGTGTGGGCCAGTTCTCCCTAATCAACTCATATATTGGTTCTGTACCTCTGGAGAACTCTGACTACTACAGTCTCAAACACATAGCAAGCTGGTGTCACAAAAACAGAATATTACATGCCAAATTGTGTCCTTCCAGAATTTATATGTTGAAGGCCTAACCCCTAGTAACTCAGCATGTGATTGTACTTGGAAATAAGGTCTTTATGGGTTAATTAAGCTACAATTAGGTCATTAGGGTAGACCCGAATCCAACAGGACTGATATTCCTTAAGAAAAGGGAATTAAGACACTTACAGGTAGCAGAGGGAAGACCATGTGAATACCGGGGAGGAAAGGACAGCTGCCTACAAGCCAAGGAGAGAGGCCTCAGGAGAAACCAGCCCTGCTGACGTCTTGATCCAGGCCTTCAGAATTGAGAGAAAATAAATTCTGCTCTTTAAGCCAGCCTGTCTAGGGTACTTTGTTTCATCAGACATAAAAAACGAATCCAGAGAATAAGAACTAGATTCATGGCCCAGCTCTGCAATTTACTTGGACAAGTGACTTAAACCCTCAAAACTGTAGGATGTATATCTCCCACATGGAGATAATGCTTTCATTTAAAACTCTTAATAGGCTCATGGTTTTAAATTCTGTCTCCACATCACTAACTCTAAATGTCTTTCTCCTGCCTTTCCCCTAAATCTATGCTTATAGCCACATGCCCCTTCACACCTCCACTAGGACATTTAAAGGTCATTGCAGACTGAATATGGCCAACCCAGAATTCCTGGTATTTCACAACAAAAACTCAATTCTCCTCAGTAAGTGGCAACTCCAACATTCTAGTTACTTAGGTCAACAATCATAGAGTCATACCTGACTCCTCTTTTTACCTCGTGCCTCACATCAAATTCATCACCAACACCTGTTAACTCTACCTTCAAAATATATTCAGGCTTATGAATTGACAGACAAATCAATGGAATTGAATAGAAAGCACTGAAATTGACCTATTTTCTGTATAAATCTAGTATATGTGTGTGTGTGTTGGGTGATATGGTTTGGCTGTTTTCTGTATAAATCTTGTGTGTGTGTGTGTGTGTGTGTGTGTGTGTGTTGGGTGATACGGTTTGGCTATGCCCTCCCATTATACCTCATAATACCTATGAGGTATTATCTCAAATCACTGAGGCAAAGATAGTCTTTAAAAAACAAAAATGGTGTTGGGACATCTGGATAGCCATTTGGCAAAGATGAAATTAAATTCATTACTCATTCCATACATGAGCATAAACTCCAAATGGACCCAAGTCTAAATGTAAAAAATAAAGTAATAGAATACTAGATGAAAACATGGGTAACTGCCTCTTTAACCTCCATGTAGGTAAAGGCTTTCTAAGTGGGACTTGAAATTTTGAGCAATAAGCACTATTCACAATAGCAAAGACAGAGGATCAACCTGAATACCCAACAATAGTAGACTGGATAAAGAAAATTTGGTACATATGCACCATTGAATACTATGCAGCCATAAAAAAGAATGAGATCATGTCCTTTGCAGGGACATAGATGGAGCTGGAGGTCATTATCCTTAGCAAACTACTGCAGGAACCAAAAACCAAATACTGCATGTTCTCACTTATAAGTGGGAGCGAAATGATGAGAACACATGGACACCTAGAGGGGAACAACAGACACTGGGGTTTTCTGGAGGGTGGAGGTTGGGAGGAAGGAGAGGATCAGGAAAAACATCTAATGGGTACTGGGCTTAACACCTGGGTGATGAAATAATCTGTACCACAAACCCCCATGACACAAGCTTACCCATGTAACAAATCTGCACTTGTACCCCTGAAACTTAATGCAGAAGTTTGAAAAAATCCGAGCAATAAATGAAATTATAAATAAATATAACTATAAGAAAATAAATATTTTGCATGGCAAAAACATTGTAAATAAAATCAAAAGACAAATGACAAAATGTGAGACAATATTTGCAACATATCTCTGAGGTAAATCCTTCATATACAATGAATTGTTTTAATTGAGAGAAAAAGAAATCTATAGAAAAATAGACAAAAGACACAAACAGATGATTCACAATAAAAGAATCTAAAATTTATTTTAAATATATGAAAAAATGGTCTATCTCATAATAAGTGGAATGCAAATCAAAACTACACTGAAGTACCATTTCTGACTCCTCAGATTGGCAAAAATTCAAAAGCCTGATAATACAGCCTCTTGGTAAGGCTTAGGAACAACAGGTACTTTCCCATATTTCTGCTGGGAATGTAAAGTGACATTGCTGCTTTGAAGGCAAAGTTAGTAATATTTAACAAAATTACTTGCTGATTTACTATTGTCCCAGTTATCCCACTGCTAGGAATTTATTCTGAAAATACCATCAATCATTGCAAAAATACATATGCACAAAGTTATTATTTGTAGCATTACTTGTAAATATAAAACATTGAAAACTTCCTAAATGGTCAAGCATAAGAGATTGGTTGGGTAAATTATTGTTCTACACACAATGGGATGATATACAGCTCTAACAAAAATACTGAGAAAGGACTGGGCACGGTGACTCAGGCCTATAATCCCAGCACATTGAGAGGCTGAGGCAGAGGATTGCTTGAAGCCAGCCCAGGAAAGATAGAAAGTCTTTGTCTCTACATAAAATTTAAAAATTAGCTGAGCATGGTTGGCATGTGCCTGTAGTCCCAGTTACTTGGGAGGCTGAGGTGGAAAGATTGCTTGAGACCCAGAATTTGATGCTGCAGTGAGCCATGATCATGCCACTGCACTCCAGCCTTGGTGCCAGAGTGAGACCCTGTCTCTAAGAAAAAAAAAAAAAAAAACAGATTGAGAAAGATCTCTATGAACTGATGTGGAATAATTTTCAGGATATTTAGAATGGCAAAATTTGCGTAAGTGAGAACAAGAAAGTACACATCTGTTTTCTTATCATTACAAAAAATCAAACGAAAGAAAACCCACAAGAACAGTAAACCTAGAAAATGGTGAAATTGGCTAGAAAAGGTAGTGGTGCTACAATACAACAGTAGTATTGCAAATTATATACTCAGAGAATTTTGACTTTTAAAAGCATGATAATATTCTACACATTCAAAAATAAAATTATATCAATAAAGACAAGGGGCAAAAAGCAAAACAAAGCAAACCAAAACAAGTGAACCTATGTCATGTGAATACCACAGCCACACAGAAAAAAAAAGAAGAGAGGAAGGAAGGGAGGAACAGGGTTGGCAGATGCAGCGAGAATTTTTTTTAAAAAAGACGAAAAACAAGACACTTAGTTAAATTTTAATTTTAAATAAGTAACACCAAATTTTAAATATAAGTATGTCACCTGCAATTTGTTGCCACCCAACACCCCATCTCCTCCCTATCTCTGTGGCCTCATCTGGTATTTCTCACTCAGCTCCCACCACATGGACTTTCCTGTTTCTCGGAGGTGCCAAGCAGTCCCCGCCTCGGGGGCTTTGCGCAGGCTGATAAGGCTCTTCTTCTTCACATCTTTAGGATTCCGGTCAGAGGTCACCACAATTGAGAGATCTTGCCTGCCTACCACACTCCTTTTTTCTCTTACTCTGCTATATTGTTGTTTACACCAAAACCTACTAGAAAATGTATAGATACATCTGTGTACCATATGTGTGTGTGTGTGTTAGCATGTCACATAGTTAGTACTCAATCATCATTTGATGAAGGAAGAAAAGATATTGGTTGTGCCAGTTGAGTGAGTGCAGATGCAAAGCCCTGGACCCTCTGCAAGTGTTACTTCCCACTCTTCACCCACTCATCTTTGCATAAAGGGCCTAGAACCTGAAAACCAGTCAAGAAATTCAGCAAAATAGTACAAAGGGAGGTTGCTTTGCCTCTAGCGCTCTGTAACTAATCAGCTCTGCTTCAAGGGCCTTGAGGAGCTATTTTTCTTCCAGTCAAAGCTCTGCCATTTGAAATGGTAATCCCAGGCCTCATTTTGTATTTTCTCCTGTACAAGGATATGAAGGTCACCCACTTAGCCAAGTCTTCAGTTCATGCGAAAATGCATTTAGAAGCAGCAACTAAGGTGATATAAAAGTGAAGATGAATTGAAGTTATTTATATTCAGTAAAAATCTGTTGGAGGAGTAAGGTAAGAAAAATGTGTCTCCACAGCAGGAATGCTTTATACACGGTTAAGGAAAACCCATGAGCCACAAACCACTAAGCAAGATTACAAACTCACTTTATTCCAGAAGCTGCTGAGCCAGGTAAGGGGCGGATGAAGGATGGTAAGGATGTGCCTAAGGTGCTTCCAAAACAGAAGCACCAAAGTGACTGAGGAAAAAACTTGAAACAAGTATATAGGTACACTACCTCAAAGTGATAGCCAATGGGAAAAAAAGAATTTGATGAGCTCCTTTTTATGCTTACTCTACAGATTAGTTTTGGTTTAAATTTGCATCACAGAATAAAGAAGCATCTTAATCTTTTCTGGACTGGCACTTCGAAAGGTGTTCATTTGGCCCTTTGTTAGATCACATTCCGCTCACCTGCAAATGTACACTTCACCTTTCTTTGGTCAAAACTTCACCTTTCTCAGTAATGTCTTTTCCTGTGACCCAGTGAACTACCTTTAGAATGTCATGAAGCTACCACCAGCTGGACATAATCTTGATATTACTCCAAGATAAAAACTTCAGTCCTTGTAACTTCTTTTTTTTTTCTCCTGAGTCACAAATGATAGAAAAAGTATTAATATTTTACTTCCTTGGATACCTGCATTTAGTTTATGTTGACACCCTTGATGTCATTCTCTATGTGCTAAAATTTAACCCCTGGTGTTTATAAGCAACACAATGGGTTACAGTGAAATTATGACAGTGTAGGGCCTTAGCATCTTATAAAAGTATTATTCTTATTGATAGCTGGATTACCCAATATCATTATTCCAAAAGTTATTCTACATCTACCAATAATAAGTTTCACAAAAATTTGAACCATATGCTTCGTAATTCAAGGATTGAACTTTTAATCCCTTTATAATTGAAGATGTTCAGGCAATTAACTTGGATTGTACTTGTGTTTTTCTGACTCAAAATAAAATGGGTTTTTGCATCACTTAATAACAGTATTTTTCACACTATTGGTCATGAAATCAATTTAGCGGGTCATAACAAGCATTTTCTTAATGAAATAGAATAAAATAGAAAATATTAGAGTACAGCTATAGGATGGAAATTATTTTTCATAAAACTTTTGTTTCAAAAGTATGTAAATATGTATCTATAATATGTATATGTGTTAGGATGCACTATAAAATGTACTTCTTAATATGATAACAGTAAAAAAAAGCATGAAAATCACTGATTTAATACTTGTACTTTCCTAAGCAATTGGCAGGTACCCATTGTAACAGATAAAATCCAATTCTTAGATTAACTAAAAAAGAAACATCACTGTACATGTGAACTAATTTCAAGATATGTGTCCAAAAACGTTTATGTTTATCAAGAAAAATATGTACTTGACTACAAAGAAAATTCTCCTGATGTCTTAAAATCAAAATCACTTTATAAGCTGAGGAGTAAAACCAAGCAAACACATACACAAAAACTCTTAGTTACCTTAAATGAACTTTTAAACTAGGACTTAAGATGACTGTGCTTTGGTGGCATTTGGATGACTAATTTGAAAGATTTTTGTTAAAATGAAATGTAGACATATTTATTAGGATTTTAAAATCTTACAAGAGGCCTTTTCAGGGCTTGCTTCATTATGACAACAACCTTGCTGAGCCACCAGTGAGGGGAATGACATCTCTGGCATCTTAACGGGTGATGTCAAAGACGGGTAGTTGATGGAGGCTGCCCTGGTCTCGACCCTTGTTCCGGAACCTTCAGTGGCTGCCTGTGTGAAAATTCTGCAGAGTCAGACTGTGGAGGGAGAGCAGCACAGAAATGCTGCGGAAGTCCACACCAGCAGAGTGAGATTCTAGCATGCGGGCTGCTCTGGGACTGAATGGAAAATCTAAGAAGTTGCATATGCGGATTTGCCCATAGGTACTCTGGGGGCAGTGATGGCCGAGAGTGCTCCTTGAGACCCACTGAGATGACTCCAGGCTTCTGAAACAAACTTGCATATGGGGGGTCATCACTTGTGCCATTCTGTGATGGTGAGTGGCCTGACTGCAACCAGTCAGTCTGTTTGGCCCTCTGAGAATTAGTGTACCATTCAACGTTCTCTGCTGGAGTTTTAAGAATTCATTTGTGCTTATCTCACTCCCAAGAACTCCTTTGCTGAATGCCCCCTCCTTTTTTATATATATAGAGGATCAGCACAGAATGTGGCATCTGAGTAAGAACTGAACAGTTGACAAAAGCATCTGCATCTTGATTTAATGCTTTTGAAAAAGATGTGCTGTAAAAATTAATCTAGTCCATCCTTAAGAATATTTGAAATTCATTGACCAGCCTCTAGAAACCTTCACAAGTCATTTTAAAAAGACGCAGACTATAAATGGAAAATGTTTTTGCTGGGAAGAAATCCAAAAAAGTAAAGCACTTCTAAAATTTATATCACACCATCTAGATCTTTCTGTCCTCATTTTCTCTTGCAAACAGTGGGATAAGTTTAAAAGCTAAGTTCCTAAGTCCAAACTCCATGAATAAACTTTTACCAGAGACCCCTATGAGACAAGGTGGTATAAATATTAGAATTGTACCAGTAGTTCCAGCTTAAACTGTTACACTATCTTTTCATGCCTCTTTCCTCATATATGAAAATAGTCTGCCAACTCTAGGGCATCCTGCTGATATGTTGGTGAAAAGAAAGCCCAACTGGAAAAGTTTTAAGAACTACAGAGCATTTGCTCACTGTGGCATACAGAACAATACTTCCCCAAAGATATGCACACATACTAACCTCCAGAACCTGTGAATACGTTTCCTCACAGATCAAAAAGAATTCGCAGATGTCATTAAGGACCTTGAGATGGGGAGATTATCCTAAATTACCTGGGCAGACCCAAGTAATCACCATGGTCCTTACAGGAGGGTTGCAGGAGTTGAAGTCAGAAAGAGAAGATGTAGAAGTCAAAGCCGGGGTTAGAGAAGACAGAAGATGTTACACTACTGGTTCTGAAGATGATGAAAGGGAACATGAGCCATTGAGTAAGGAATGCAGGCAGCCATCAGAGGCTGGGAAAGGCAGGAAACGGATTCTCCCTTTAGAGGCTTCAGTAGGAAATGACATAGCCAGCACCCTGAGACTAGCCCAGTGAGACTGATTTCCAATTTCCCATCTTTGGAAGAGCACGAGAATAAATTTGTGTTGTTTTAGCCCCTATGTTTGTAGTAATTTGTTACAGCATCAGTAGGAAATGAATACACTTATTAAACTCTTTATAAAAGAGGAAAATAAAGGATGAAGCCTCTGTCTCACTTTTACTTTGAGGCAAATGTGTTTGATTCTTAGAATAGCCTCAGGGTCTCATCCTCATCCAACCTAAAACTGGCCTTCACCTGAGCACTTTCTCCTCATCATATTCGTCCGATTCCACTTATTTAATAGTGAAAAATGGAAGTCAGTAAATTGCCTTACTCTCCCACATAACATGAAAAATTATATGATGGAAAAATTCTTTGACATAACACCCCAGAACACACTGTTAAAGAGGTAAGAATCAGAATATATAACTAGCTAAATAAATACAGGTAGTATGCTTACTAGACCATATGTAAAATATGGAAGCTTTATAAATAAATCAGGCTTCTATGAATGCTATCTTAATTTCCAGAACTCCTCATACTCATTTTCACTTCCTTGGTTTGTGCAGAAGTTTCTAAAACAGAAAAAAATAAGAGAGAGGGGGATTTATTTTGCTTATCTCTGTTCCTATTTTTACCACTATTTTATTACCAGGTAATTTTTCACATTGGATATATGTTTTGCCATTTACTTTGGACTAGATCAGGTGACTTAACTGAAGTTCAAATCAATCTCATTTCAGCAATATGGTAATTTAGTTATTTTATTTTAAATTGAAACTTGGTAAAGTATTTTCTCCGTCATTAAAACTTCAAGAACAAATCTCTGTAGTCAAACAAAATTTATTCTCCAAACTTTCATTTTTTTCTTATTTTAGAACTTATCAGTAAATAAAGGACTCCTTAGACTCTCATCCACTCATGTCAGTAATCCTTCAAAGTAGGAAGGGTAAAATACGAATGTCCCTTCATTTTGACCCTCTGTTAACATTGTACTTTCATGTAACAACAACAACAATAAAAAACTACTAAGAAGGAAAGTAAAAGTCATATTCTCTGCAGTTTGACTTTCTGCAATAATCTAGGAAGCAGGTATATTTCTTCAGGTTCAGTGAAAGTGCTTACAAAACATAAAGAGAGCTCCTGAAAAGTCAAATTTGCATAAGACTTGAAATGGGAAAATTTGAATCCTAGAATTGAAGAGCTTGCAGGAAAACCTAGGATGTTATGACTTCATCTTATCTTGGCTGTAAGTTACTCTTTTACAAGTGAGACTGAGCCCCAGAGTAAAATACAGCCTGAGGTACAAAGAGTTCACACAAGAAAGTGCTCACCCTAAAAACTTGCAAATAAAAAAGGGCCACACAGCAAGCTGGCAGTGAAATGAGAAACAACCTCTCAGGGAAAGGTCAAGAGAGGATGTGGAGTGAAAAATCTTTAGGGAACTGTCACTGTCTGAAGAGGAAAGTGACAGAAGTGACAAATTTCAGAGAGACAGAGGAAAACAAAGGATGGGAGTTGAAAAACATAGACTAGAAGCACCTGCCTTCTTTTTTTGAGAGACCACTCAAGGTCATTTCCCAGGAATCCTTAGGAATTCTCCCCCAGATAAAAAAGGGGAAATGTTGGTCTCAGATGGTTGCTAACTGGGAAAAGATGCCTCCAGAAATAAGGTGGAAATGGGAGGACAGAGATCTGGGTTGTCTGAGCTGGCAGCCATGGCCCTAACTTCACCACCCAAGCTTCTTGAGGGTTTTTTTTTTTTCTTCAGGATTAAAAATAAAAATGCATAAAAGTGTCATGCCAACCAGTCTCATAATGATCCCCTGTGTGATAATGACCAAGCTTAAATTCACACATTCCAGGCATAGATATAGACACAAACACACACACACACACACACACACACACACAGAGTTCTTAAGCTACTTCCCAGTTGGTGTCAATTTGACACGTACATATAGGAGACTTTTAGTTCTTCCTGAGCCAGGGGATCATGGGGACCTTTACCCCTGGGACACCGGGTTGCCCAGGGGCCCACAGTCTGTGGAGCTGAGACTCTGCTTTAGCACTGATGATAGATCATGCAAGGCGTATAGTTCATTTTAAATTTTTGAGCAGCTACATTGAGCACTAGGTGAAATTAATAGTAAGAATACATCTTATTTAACCCAATATATCAAAAAAATAATTTCAACATGTAATTGTCAAAATGTGGTGTATATTTTATGGGCACTTACACTACATCTCAATTCCACTGGCCACATTTCAAGTGCCCAGTGACCACATAGAGCTAATGGCTCCTTTAGGGGCAGCACAGCTCTAAGGAGTGAAAGTCATGAAGGTTTGGGGGAGCAGGGATAGGCTCAAGTGTTACTCCAGATGAGCACCCTGGTGGCCTTCAGTAGTGATTACAGAGCAAGAGTGGATGCAGGAAGCTCAAGGAGAGGCTGTTGTCAGGGTCCACATGTGAGATGTCGCGGATGTGGGCTGCAGCAATGGCAGTGAGGACAGACTTGAGATACGTTCAAGAAATGGCAACATTAGGACTTGGCGATTAGACGGGGGTAGGGTAAGATGGAATACTTTAGGATGATTCCCAGATTTCTAGTTACAATGACAAAATCAATTTGTTGAGACAAGGAATCCTGGAGATAACATGTCAGGGACAAGATGAAGTGGGCAGCAGGGAGAATTTATTTCTTGATGTGTTCAATGTGAGTCGCCTGTGTGGCACTCATGGAGATGTCCAGCAAACTTTCAGCTATGGGGTTCTGAACTTCAGGGAAAAGGTTGGATCTAGAGATTTAGGTATATAGGTTTAGAAGTTTTCCATAGATATCATGTGTTCTTATAAGATCCCCCGGAAGAGCCATGAGCCAAGTAATAGATGGAGGAAGAATAGTCCTTGGAGGGACTTACACTTTGGTGATAACCAGGGATGCTGGGATCAGTTGGGTGTGAGTTTATAATGGAACCTGAGTATCACTGGACATCACTAGTAGAGATCCCTTTCTCTCCTCTTTCTTTCTCCCTCCTTCATTTCGTCCCTTTCCATTTTCCCTCCTAATCTTGGCTTTAAGGGTACTAGGGGGAGTATCTAAAACATGTATTAGCACTGCTGATAATATTCAGTGATTTAAAAGGTTCCTAAGACTTACCCATTACAGTGTTTTAGGCATTGTGAGAAACAATGCAACTCTAGTCAGAGAGCTCCAAACTTGCGGTCATATGGAGGCTGAACTGAGAATAGTTCTGAAGGTGCTCAAATAAATATGCAAACCTATCTTCTGACTAGCTCCTCTAGCCTCAATGAGATAAAGAGTTGAAAAGCTTCTCTTTAGCGATTAAAATATGCAGTATTTGTTCAACAATGAAAATGCTTTTAATATCTCCAAACTTGGTACATAGCTTAAAATATACAGATATTCATCATTTACTTTAAGATAACTTTACATCTTTGAGGTTTTAATCACTTCTTTTAAAAGTTATTTTTAAAGATGTTCACTTTTGATGAAAGCACGTTACAATGTCATTCTGTAACAACAGTTTTCCATCAAATGCTTTCTTCTTTAAGTTGTGAAAACAACATTGATTATACTGTCAAGCACTGCTAAAAAATGTTCTGCATCATAAAAGCATTTGTAGTCCCATTTTTTATCATCTAAATTGTATATTGTGCACTCCATAGCAACATATCGTAAACTAAACATCCTTTCCTATTTAAACCAAGAGATGTTGTAATAAAACAATCCAGAAGACTTTTTGGAAAGCATAATTTGATAGATTTCTAATCTAAAACTAATCTTCTTGTTCCCCCAAGCAAATACTAATGGTGTGCTTGCCTTCATAGTTTCATCCACCAGTTTGATAAAGTTGGTCACTTAGCATGGCATTGAGAGAGATTAGGCTGAATGACAAGGATGCTAAAAGTGTAGCAAATCACTGAGGCATCATGGCTGGTTTTTGTTTCCCACATTTCATTACACAGAGGTAGTTGTGTTTTCCTCCTGGGAGTCATCAAATAAACTTCAGAAAGACAAACCTATTAGCATTGACCAAATGAATCCAGAGCTAACATAATTTGCCTACTGAATTATTGCCAGTTTTGAAACTGAACTTAAGGTACAAAATTCCCATGGTGGTGACCATATTTCTTCACATAAGTAAGAGTAGGGAAAGTATTTCTGTGGCCTAAAATTGAGGTTCAAAGCATCCTTTCCTAATACTGCTGCAAAAAAAGGGATTTACTATTGGCTCTGTGCATTATGATATGAAAAATATAGGCTGAGAATGAACCAACACTAGTGTAGAATTCATTCAACTGACTTTTCTAACAGGAATAACTTTTGTTTACCTAGTGTCTCTTAAACTCTCATATAGCATACTTATTAGAAGCTAGTAATGCTGGGTTTGGTAACTAGGTCTAGTTTCTTACAACTGATGAAATAGTCTGAGCTGAACTTAAACATTGAGTGTGTGTGTGTGTGTATGTTTGTATGTGTGTGTATATGGTACACATATATATTATACATGGTATTCTTATATATGGTACACATATATACAATGGTATAACTAAAAAGAAGCCAATGATTTTAGTTATACCATTGTTTTTTAGTTCTTTTTCATGGGATTTGTTACTATCAGAAAATATAAGCTTTACAGCCTTTGTATTGTCAAAAATGCCCATGTTCTTACAGATCTTGTCACTTCTCATCAAGAAGTGGAATCTATGTCCTTTCCCCTTGAAACTGGGTGGCCCCGACACAAATAGAATGTGGAAGATGTAATGCCACATGACTTCTGAAGCTAGATTAGAAAATGCTGTGTAGTTTCTTCCAGTCTCTCTTGGGATCCTCACCGGTAGAGCCCTAAGCCTCCATGTAAGAAGTGCCAGGCTGCCATACTGTGAGAAAGACCAAACTAGGCCACACAGGAGACCAAATGGAGAGGCCCCAAGACTGCATGAGCAGAGAGAGCTGCCTGGCCAGTCCCCAGCTGCTTCAGTCACCACCTGACTGCACTCACGCAAGGCAGTACAAACAGAACCTTCTCGCCAAGCCATTATGAATTTCTGACCCACGGAAACCAGTGGGTCAGTAATTATTTTAGTTGTTTTAAGCCACTATGTTTTAAGGTGAGATGTTACACAGTATTAGATAACAGTAACAAGTTTTCACCACCTACCTTAATTAAGGGGCCTCTTTACCAAGGGGACTTGCTGTAGATCTTTAGTGTACTGCCGTAATGCCCCCTCCACTTCTCTCCATTCCAGTCAGAACTACGGAACTCACTCTACCAGGTGAGAGTAATGTGGGCTGTTAAGGGCTCACAGCTGTGTCCCTTTCCAGGGATTGCCTTCAGCCAAAGGAGCTGCCTTGCCAAGGTACAACCCTCCCTTAGGAGAGCCCTCTTCCAACGTCTGGTTGATAGAGGAGTCAAAGACCCGGCCTCCTTGCCTTAATGCAGGCAACACGGAAAGGTCATCACAGCTCCAGAGCCCCTTGTGGGATAAACTCAAACCTCAACTGCAACTGTATGACACACAACTTCTTCCTCTACTCAGTCTTGCTTCACTTGCTCCCTTACAGGTGTTGCCGTTGAGAGTGGGCCTCAATAACCTCCTGCACACAAATCTCCATTTCAAAGGCAGTTTCCAGATAACTGGAACTAAGACAGGCCACAAACCAACATTAACTGCCAATAGAAAAAAATTATAAAGTCAGGCTAAGAGATTCTCTAAGTCTCTGGTTTTCCAGTAAGCAGCAATAATATTGAAACATACATTGATGCTATGAACAAAGCTTCCAACCAACTGATTAGCATCTGTAGACTAAGATGGTTTCCTTAACAGTCTTTACAGCATTTTTTTTGCTTATTCTTGCACTTGCTGGACATGATCTAATTTGCCTGACCAAAACCTATTTTGACCTTGGGAAGGCCTGACTATGCAATGTTTCAAAAGAGAGTATGTTAAAAATAAAGCCATTTTTTAAATGGATCTGCATTAGCAATCAAACACTCAAAGCAAGACTACAACCCATTTCTAAATCTTGGTCTTGCGTATGTGGCAGAATTTAAGAAGATATCTGTCGTAATTATCTAAAGAAGAAAACTTTTAGAACAAAGCTCATGAGACTTGACGGTGCCTAGTTCCCTTTTTCCTGGAGGTGAATGTTTTATTTCATATTTTATCCACCAGTCATCTTCCAGAAGGATTCATTATTTCACAAGGACTTAAAAGAAAGACAGGGTTCAGAGATCATTGCTAGAGGCTGATGGTATGGAGACAGCTCAGTGATTTAAACCACAGGACATTCTTATTTTTCAAACCAAGTCCTATCTTCTACTTCAGGCACTTTATAATTAATTCATAAAGACAAGCTTCAAACTTTTTTCTCTCACTTGTTTATCCTGTGTTTACAAGCTCTTCCATATCTTCACATGACCACAGCCACCAGCAGGAACTACTGATTTCTCAAAATTTTCAAAGTCCTATCAAGACACTAAAGACAGCACTAAAGATAACTGGAAGGTGAATAGGAACACACACTTACTGGTGTCTCAGTAATCTGCACAGTGTCATATGGAATTGTTCTGTCCTTCCTTACCAGCTTGGGAAGCAAAATAAGGCACCATTTTTTAAAATATTCAAATTAAATGAAGCTATCAATCCACCCATGGAAGAAAGTGTTTCTTCCATTCCTGGGGCCTTCCTTCCCAAAAGAAGCTCTAAGACCCAGAGGTATATACTTTGTCAAAGGGGTCAGTTTTGATAGCAGCCCATTCAGGAGAGAAAGTGGGACATCTTCCTTGATCAGTCAAGTAGTTTATGCTCATCAGTGGTAGTGGCTGTTATCGCTGCTGTGTTAAGGTAGCCCTCCATGCTGAGTAGACCACAGCAGTCCACCAGTGCTAACCTGGCAGGAGTTGCTCCCCGCTCAGGGGTGAACAGCATTGGTATTTTGTTCATCTAAGATTGCTGTCAGTCACACAGCTCTCTAGAGACATAGCTCCCCACCCTACACGCAAACTCAGTCACCATCCCAGACTACTCGTGATGCTAAAGTGGCTAGGTCAGAGGTGTCCAAGCATCCAACACATGTTTTGCCCAGACTGTCATCCCTCTGCCGAAACACCACTGACTGCCATGGCTAAATTAGGGCACTCTCCTTGGAAAATGACTCCACTAGTGTCAAGGGGATAGGCCAGACCTAGAGAATAGTGCTGTTGCTGACAGCCTGGCCTGGCTGTCAGTATGAAGAGATCCAAAGTGGTTATTGACCTTTCCTCTTTCTGTTGACTGAATCGCTCCAACTTCCTTTCCCAGCAGGAAGTTGAACAGATACCGTGTAGCTATTGACTTTCACTTGGCTTTGAGGGAAAGTCAATAACCACACTGGATCTCTTCAGCTTCCAGCCTCAGGGCCCCTTGATTTCCTGACCCAGAATGGTTCTCAGTGAGCACTCTGCCTGTCTCATCTCATAGCTTGCCATCAACAATCAAAGTAGAGACCCACCCTCCAAACACACATACGCTTGATTTCCTATAGCATGTAGGGGTAGCAACCAGGGGTAGCAGAAGTTATAAAATAACGTCATTACCCAGGATTTCTCTGATTCTCCATTGGGTCAGGAGGAACTCTAGCACCTCTCCCTTCGGAATGCAGCTTGTTAATAATGGGAATTCTCAGAGAGGTCCTGCCCATGTTTTGTGAAGCCCTTCTCTGTGTTTACAGCTATCAGTGCTGCTCACTGTAGAGTTGTCTCTTGTCACAGTGATCTTCAAAGGTAATTGTAACCCATTGTCAGCCACCATTGACAATGTTCACTAGAGGCACACCACTGTGGGCACACACCAGAATGCTGCCCCTGCAGCTCCTACCTGGCCAGGGCACTAATATATGACAAGGCCACCGGCAGTTCCCAGCAAAGTCACATCAAGGCAAGTACTGTCCACACTGAAGGAGTGGCCATCCATCAAAATCAACTCCAGAAGCCTGGATCGCTGGGACTTCATCTTCAGGAACTCTTAAGCTTTATCCACCATCTCACTTCAGCTCCCTCCCTTGGACACAACCCAACACCTCTGGGGGCAATTATGGATCCACACAGTGCTTCCTCAGAACTCACTTTGTGCAATCCATGCAGCATAACTCACTCTGCTTTTAGAGCGTCTTCTTGCCTAGCAGATGCCCTGGTCATCATGGAAACTGCACCTGGAAGGCTCACCTACTCGTCCCCCAGGCATGCTCATACAAGCCTGTATCTTGGGCAAGTACAGCCCAGCCTCCTGCTGCGACCTCTACTGCCAGCATTAGGCCCCATTTACTTTATGGATTAAGAGATGGCTGATGGCTGTTGGCTCAGACCTCTGGAGAGAGGTTGAGATCAGGCGGGTTCTGTTCAAGTGGGTGCTGAGATTTCTTCAGCAGGACTAAACCATGCATTAAATTTCAGTGGGGTGAGATGGGAAGCCACCAGGAAGTTTTTTGAGGAAGAGGAGGAGGAGTGTTTAGGGATCACAGCTCAATTATAACATTTCTATTTTTCTCCAGTTTTACCACTGAATACCCCTTTGCTTATCTTTTAGGACCGACATTTTCCTGCAAGGACGAATAACATCATGTTTGTTGTATGATGAGAAAGACTCTCTAAGAAATCAAGTCATCTGTTTTATGATAGCCTCCTCCACAGGCAGGGGGGATTTAGAGAACAATCAAGTTCTTGGAGGAAAATATTTCAACTTTCTAAATCCATGAAAGGGAAACTGTCAGCTCTATTCCTAAGGACTCAATTAATTAAAGTTAAGTCTCCACAAACTCTGCCAAATGCCAACTCCAGATTAAAGGGCGTGAATGCGCATTTCTGTTTGACCTCTTATTACCAGTTGAGTACCTGGCAGATTTGTGAAAACTAGCTTTGTGTGCTGATCTAACAGAAACAGGTATTAACTAGCAAGGAAGGAAAATAGAGTTCAAGGACAACCTCAAGCTTTTAAAGTTGGTGACTTTTCCTTTCATCTTTTACCTCTCACTGCTTCTCTTTTCAAAGTGTTCATCTTTTACTTTTTCATCTTTTACTTTTCTCCCACATTTGTGTTTCTTGAACATCTTCAATGGTCTCTTCTCATAGGGGTGCGTCTGGGATGATGAACTGCTTTGAAGTTTGCCTGGTTTGGGTCTCTCAGCTAACAATACCCTACCTTTCAAGATGTTACAAAGACACAATGCGATTCTGTTGTAAAGCTCCCAGTTTAGAGCTGGGCACAGAGGAGCTCGGAGCAGGTGGCCAGTCAAGGTGGCAGATGTCAGCTCACTGTCTGCTCACCGGCTGTCAGAGTTGGATGCCCACATTGGAGAAAAGGTAGTTTTGTCTTCTGTGGAGACCCAGCCTAGTGCAGGTGCTTAATGTGGCTCTGCAGCTCTGGACCTTTCCCGGGTCAACACAATGGGGATGTTCAGAGTCTGAGATTTCTCCTCTGCTTTCCAGCTTCCAAATCCTCTGTTAAAAGGGAATCTTCAGTCAAAGCAATTATCGTTTATTTATATCTTATTAGAAATTGGTTTAGTAGATTACTTTCCCAAATAAGTAAAGCAAACAGGTCACAGAACAGGGAAGTTTAAGAATGCTAGGCTCCCACAGAGGGGTTTTAAGAAGTAAAAGAAAAGGAACACTGT
Source organism: Mandrillus leucophaeus (assembly GCF_000951045.1). Classification (NCBI taxonomy): domain Eukaryota; kingdom Metazoa; phylum Chordata; class Mammalia; order Primates; family Cercopithecidae; genus Mandrillus; species Mandrillus leucophaeus. Next base: position 2,770,077 of record NW_012102266.1, read on the forward strand.
CAGGTAAGCTGAGAAGAAGAAAGTAAATGAATTGAATTTTCATTATGTAGCACAAGAAGCCAATTAAGTAGGTATTAAACCCCCACAATAAGCACATATTATTTTTGGATTTTTAAATTGGATTTTTAAACCTCCATTGACTGTGGAGACAACATTCAAAGTCAGGACGGTCTGACTGGTCTGCCGTGGTACCTCCCTGGAGTCCCGCCTGTCACTTACACTGAGTTTTCCCAAGGAAGCTGCAGCTCATAGAGAGGCCACCACCTCTTAGCCTGGGGAGGGATGGTCTCAGGGTTCACTCTACAGAGGCCTGGGACTGGATGAGAACTGCTGAGGGTTTAACTGGATGTGTTTTAAATCAGATGCCTTGCAATAATATTAAAGATAACTAGCATAATAACACTATTATTTCTCGAGGGCTTCTGCTATACCAGACTCTGTGCAAAGCACTTTACAGACATTGTCTCAGATAGAATGCAAGTTAAACAGAAACCATCATTGGTCACTGGTATTCAACCTGTTTCTTAGAACCCAAAGCCACACAATCTAAATGTGTGTTCAGGTCACAGAACCAGCTTATCAATTGACCTGGAAACCAGTTTTATAAAAATTATTTTTCTCTATTAAATGCTTTCAATTCATCCTAAGGAGTTCTTTGCTTTCTCTCTCTCTCTCTTTTTTTTTTTTCTTTCTTTTGAGATTCAGTTTTGGTCTTTTTGCCCAGGCTGGAGTGCAATGGCATGATCTCGGCTCACTGCAAACTCTGCCTCCCGGGTTCAAACGATCCTCCTGCCTCAGCCCCCCAAGTAACTGGGATTATAGGCATTCACCACCATGCCCAGCTAATTTTGTATTTTTAGTAGAGACGGAGTTTACTCCATGTTGGTCAGGCTGGTCTGGAACTCCCAACTTTAGGTGATCCGCCTGCCTTGGCCTCCCAAAGTGCTGGGATTACAGGTGTGAGCCAGAACGCCCAGCCTAGGAGTTCTGTGTTACTAATCATGCATAGATAACAAAAGCTGTAGTCACCTTCAAACAGTATTGAGCTCAGTTCCGCCAGAAGTTACAGAGTTTGTCTGTTCTGCTAGAGAAACAAAACTTCAAATTCATTCAAAGTCAAAACAAGCGTCTTTCCCCTGCTATCTTGTTGCCTTCCAAGGAAATGCTTTCTCCCTTTGCTCTGTCAACTCAACGCTGATTTAGTCACAGTTTCTAGGCTAGGATGGGGTGTGCAGGCACAAGGTCACGCTGCCTGAGTGGTTCCTTGAAGCTCCTCTCACTTGGCTCATGAAGTAACAGTCTCCACTACCCCATAGCAAGACACGGAGTGAGGGAAACAGGGAGAAGAGAAATGCCACGGCATTCCAAACTGCCTCCGAAGAAAATGTCTAAAAACTCTTCATCAGTTTCACAGAACTATGCCATCTCCTTAGCCTGCCCTGCAGATGGGGGTCTAACATCTTTGACACCTTGTCTTTTACTCTTGGGCTTGGGCTCAAGCGAGACAGCAGAGAGTCTTTTGAATTCCTGTTATGCTCCAGTGAGGTTACACGTTCATACTGCTACCCTTTTATTCCACCATTCATACCTTCTGAGAAATGCTGTGCTTTCTCAGAATCAAAGTTTCTCGTGTTGTTTGGCTCTTTTGTAGCAAACAGCACACCCCACTCTGGCTCCGAGGTATCATGACTGGGTGCAAATCCCTGCTCCCTGGACAAAGACTAAGCCACACAGATTTTCACACTTTTGAGGCTATGAAACTTTTTTAGGTTTTTAATAGTTATCCCATCTCCCTTCCACCTTAACAATTTCCGGAACACTATACAGTGGGACTGGAAACAATTCTATAATTGTTTTAAAGTCCTTTGAAAATGTCTTGAAGAACCCAGGATCTCCATTAAACCTGTTTTTAAAAAATCCTCTGTCCTTGTCCAGCCGTCTTCTCCAAACTGTAACTATA
>NW_012102266.1:2772086-2774378 GCF_000951045.1 Mandrillus leucophaeus
AGGCATTCACCACCATGCCCAGCTAATTTTGTATTTTTAGTAGAGACGGAGTTTACTCCATGTTGGTCAGGCTGGTCTGGAACTCCCAACTTTAGGTGATCCGCCTGCCTTGGCCTCCCAAAGTGCTGGGATTACAGGTGTGAGCCAGAACGCCCAGCCTAGGAGTTCTGTGTTACTAATCATGCATAGATAACAAAAGCTGTAGTCACCTTCAAACAGTATTGAGCTCAGTTCTGCCAGAAGTTACAGAGTTTGTCTGTTCTGCTAGAGAAACAAAACTTCAAATTCATTCAAAGTCAAAACAAGCGTCTTTCCCCTGCTATCTTGTTGCCTTCCAAGGAAATGCTTTCTCCCTTTGCTCTGTCAACTCAATGCTGATTTAGTCACAGTTTCTAGGCTAGGATGGGGTGTGCAGGCACAAGGTCACGCTGCCTGAGTGGTTCCTTGAAGCTCCTCTCACTTGGCTCATGAAGTAACAGTCTCCACTACCCCATAGCAAGACACGGAGTGAGGGAAACAGGGAGAAGAGAAATGCCACGGCATTCCAAACTGCCTCCGAAGAAAATGTCTAAAAACTCTTCATCAGTTTCACAGAACTATGCCATCTCCTTAGCCTGCCCTGCAGATGGGGGTCTAACATCTTTGACACCTTGTCTTTTACTCTTGGGCTTGGGCTCAAGCGAGACAGCAGAGAGTCTTTTGAATTCCTGTTATGCTCCAGTGAGGTTACACGTTCATACTGCTACCCTTTTATTCCACCATTCATACCTTCTGAGAAATGCTGTGCTTTCTCAGAATCAAAGTTTCTCGTGTTGTTTGGCTCTTTTGTAGCAAACAGCACACCCCACTCTGGCTCCGAGGTATCATGACTGGGTGCAAATCCCTGCTCCCTGGACAAAGACTAAGCCACACAGATTTTCACACTTTTGAGGCTATGAAACTTTTTTAGGTTTTTAATAGTTATCCCATCTCCCTTCCACCTTAACAATTTCCGGAACACTATACAGTGGGACTGGAAACAATTCTATAATTGTTTTAAAGTCCTTTGAAAATGTCTTGAAGAACCCAGGATCTCCATTAAACCTGTTTTTAAAAAATCCTCTGTCCTTGTCCAGCCGTCTTCTCCAAACTGTAACTATACCTATCTAAGACTTTTTTTTTTCTCTCTTCAGAGATAAAGTGGGCTGGGCACGGTGGCTCACACCTGTAATCCCAGCACTTTGGAAGGCTGAGGCGGATGGATCACTTGAGGTCAGGAGTTTGAGACCAGCCTGGCCAACATGGTGAAACTGTGTCTCTACTAAAAATGCAAAAATTAGCCTGAAACCACGTCTCTACCAAAAATACAAAAATTAGCCTGGTGTGGTGGCGAGTGCCTGTAGTTCCAGCTGCTCAGGAGGCTGAGGCATGAGAATCACTTAAGCCTGGGAGGCAGAGGTTGCAGTGAGCTGAGATCACACCACTGCACTCCAGCCTGGGCAACAGAGTGAGATTCTGTCTCAAAAATAAAATTAAAAAAATAAAAAATAAAAGATAAGGTGAAGCCCATATAATCTGGGATGAATTTTCTATGAGAACAGATATGAAGATAATATTTTCAACAGCATGTGTTTTTCCATTATCAACAATAAATATATATTGATCCATCTTACAGTGGCTCCTGAAACGATGACAGGATAAAGAATAATGATCAAGTTGTAGCTTGAATTCTTGTCATTCAGTCTCAACTAAATTTAGCTAAATTTTATTTTATTTTGTTATACATTTATTTATTTATTCATTTATTTATTTATTTATTTATTTTGAGACAGCATTTCACTTTTATTGCCCAGACTGGAGTGCAATGGCACAATCTCGGCTCACCGCAACCTCCGCCTCCCTAGTTGAAGTGATTCTCCTGCCTCAGCCTCCGGAGTAGCTGGGATTACAGGCACGCGCCACCATGCCTGGCTAATTTTGTATTTTTGGTAGAGACAGGGTTTCTCCATGTTTATCAGGCTGGTCTCGAGCTCCCAACCTCAGGTGATCCACCAGTCTCTGCCTCCCAAAGTGCAGGGATTACAGGCATGAGCCACAGCGCCCAGTTAAATTTTATTTAAAAAAAAAAAAATGCTTCGCATGTTGCCAACTGCTTGATGAAATTTCACTGACTCTTCTCATTCATCCCTACTATTAAGAAATAATATCAGCCTGAGAGTCAATATTGTGAATATACACATAGACTTTTTTTTTTTAACTGCGTAATATAATATAAACACCATTATTTGTGGTAGATAAGTTATAAAGCCAAAG
>NW_012102266.1:2774568-2780983 GCF_000951045.1 Mandrillus leucophaeus
GCCTGCTACATAAACTTCCTTTTAACAGGCCCTAGAATAGTATGCTATTCCAGTTTTTGATACATGATGCATATTCCAGCTTTTGATACATGATTCTCATTTGCAAAATATCACTAATAAGTGTATATTACAGTTTTTGATACATGATGCCTATTTGCAAAATATCGCTACTATGTGTTCATTTCTCTTTCTGAAATCACACTAGGAAGATGGTAGAACCTCCACGGAGCAGATGAAAATGCCACAGGTGTTTTGTCTGGAGGCAGTTTGGAGTGCTGCGGCCAGCCACACACATTCAAGCTTAAACCAACTTTGCAGGACTGGTACTTCTCACCACCAAGGCCTCAGTGGCAAGGTCTTCTCTTCAGAACCCCCACTGCACCTCTCAATCACATTCCCCTCTTCATAGCCACCAAGGGACTCACCACTGTTTGAAATGATCTTGTTCATCTGTTCTTTGTTCACTTGTTTATTGTCTGCCTCCCCAACAGATGTTTAAACTCCCAGAAAACAGGGATCTTGATATCATTTGCAGCTGCATATCATGACCTAGACTAAGGTCTGGCACACAGTAGGCACTCCATAAATGAAGTTCTGGCCAGTAACCAGAGGAAATTTGAATAAGTTGCCCACCTAGGCCTTGGGTTTTCATCTACAGAATCAAGGCACTTCTAGGTCATTGTTAAAGTCCCTTCTGACTGTAAAATACTCTTCAAAGTATTCATATCCTTACACTAATATTAAATATTAATGTTTGTATATTTTGCCTTTGTCACAAATTTAATATATTTATATTTTATAGATTTAATATACTTAAATGTATTAAAGTATGTATATATTTTATATTTTATAAATAATATGAATACAATCAATATTATGATATTAAATATATTTAATATTTTAATTTACCTTAATAAATTAAAATTATTGATGAAAGTAGGACTGGGGCATATAGTTATTGATCTCCGCTATGGACCGATTACAATTGGCCCCCATTATAGTTATTGGTCCCCGTTGAGGGAGCATATAGTTATTGGTTCCCGTTATGGTCCCCATTATGTAATTGGTCACCAATTGCAATATATATTCTTAGCTTAGTCTCCTTGTTGTCTGGAAACAATTTTAATATCCAATTAATCTCTTCCCATTAGTTGGTTATTTTTCCTTAAATATTTTATCATAAGCTGTTAAATCCCTTCTGCAGAGTTACGTTGCCAGACTTTACAGTCCATCTCTCTATGGCAGAAAAGCAGTGCTCTATTCTGTGCTCGAGGAATCCCTGAAGAAACCATAGAGATGAGGTTAGGCAAAGCTAACAGTAGAAGACACCAGTGCATTTAGCCAGGATTATATACAACCACTGGAGGGACAGAGACAAGGAAAGGCCTAAATGAGATCAGATCCACAGACCCAAGCAGCAGTAGGAGAGAAAGACATTCTTACCAATGCCTGGAGACTCCAAGACCCATAGACATTATTAATAGTGAAACTCACAGCCAGCCATCTTTGTCATGACGTTAGCACAGGGACCTAGACCGTGCACCTGATATAGTAAGTACTTTGGGATTTATAATAATAACTAAGAAAACATGAGGCTGGAAAGTCATCATTTCAGCTCTGAGATAACACCCAGAAGTTTCTGAAATGTCTTATGTAAAAGTGCAGCCAAGTGAAGAAATGCGGTTCCGCTCAACATTCAGTCTTTTTAGCTTGTCAATCAGCATGTACAAACACTTGCTTTGAAGTGGCAGGAAACATCAACAAAGAAGCTCATTTAAAGTAAGAGTTTTATGTGGGCATCTACTATGGTTTAGAACCCATTTATTTACTAGCAATAATCAGCTTTCTACTTTCCAGAGACCATTTTTGCCTAGAGTTAATCTGTAGATAATCTGGATTAAGGAGTTCCAGCCTCTTAATAAGGCTCACCCCCACTTGTTTGTGTGACAGGTGCAATATTAGAAAAATAGAGTGATTCTCTAACTTCTCCCCTCCCCAGCTTTCTAAGATTGGAAGTCTAGCTGAACTGCTAGATTCCTCAGCCCTTGTCTCATGGATGAAGTAGTGGGTAGAATAAAGAAGCTGAAAAAACTTGGAGATACTGTATTTATTTACATAAGAAACGGCTTGAGTTCTCCAAAAAGGAAAACTCCCAAAGCAACAGCAAGGAGAGGAAAAAGCAAGTCAGAGAATCAGGAGCTTTTAAGAGAAAGCCAGGGGGTCCTGGAGCATTTAACAGAAAGCCAGTGGGTCCTGGAGCATTTAAGAGAAAGCCAGTGGGTCTTGGGAGGAACTGGAGGAGCCGGAGCTGGTGCTGGCAGTTTGGGGCTTCAAAGAGCTGAATCGCAATGGGGTTTCCAGGCTGTTCCATTCTATGTTATATGATGTAACCGCCTTCAAACAACTTCAGTAAAGACTCACATTACATTTCAAGGCTTGTGGAACAAAGTAGAAGTGTTCTTTTCTTATGTGTTATTGTCTTGGCCTAGTTCACAAAGCAGGAGTCTGATAGCCCAAATTATTGGAGTGGTGGACAGAAAGGTCACATACAGCACTGCTGGCATTTAAGGCTCTGCTCTCTTGCATGAAAAGTGACTGAAATGGCACAAAACTTGGCAAGTGCATTTAACCCTAATCTGCATGTGCTTACAAGCATGGCTGATGGACTCCCACTTGAGTGCTGCTCAAGTCTGCTCCTCACTCCTCAGCACCTCAGGTGGATGCTGAGGCTCCAGCCAGGCATCACTGCAGTGACCAAAGAGCACTGCCATGTCTACCATCCACCTCTCCAAGGCTTCACAACCTCACACAGACCCCACTATACTGCTCTCAGGAAGAAATACCCCCATATATGTATGACTGTCTCTGAAATTGTGCATGATTCATTTTCTTCCTTAAATTTTTTTCTGTATTTTCCAAATATGCTGTGTTAAGCAAATCATATATGGTTTTGGTGCAATTTTTAAAAATTGGTTTTTCATCCTCAGTTCCTTGCACAGAGCACCTAAAACCCTTGGAATTTCTTGAGTCATAGCTGTATCTTTTGTTATTCATGGTACACCCCTTTGGATCACCCCAGAGTTTATGCTAGTGAGATAACTTTGGGTGGGGCCCCTAGATAGTCTCCCATGGGTCTGGTCACCAGAAATATCAAGTGATTACAGGGTTGGAATTTTCATCCCCATTCACAGACCTCCAGGATGCCGGGGAATTGGGGGTGACTGGAGATTAAGCTCTATAAAAACTCTTGAACAAAGAGATTTGATGAGCTTCTGGGTGGCCGAGCTAGTGAAAGTGCTGGGTGGGAGGGGCACTCTGAAAGGGCTGGGAGCTCTGAGTCCCACCTCCATATCTTGCCCAATACATCTGTTGATTTGGTTGTTCCTAAGTTGTATTCTTTGTAATAAACCAGTAAACATAAGTAAAATGCTTCCCTAAGTTCTGTGAGACATTGTGGCAAATTATTGAACATGAGGAGGGGGTTGTGGGTACCTCGGATTTACAGTTGGTCAGTCAGAAATATTAGAGACCTGGACTTGTGATTGGCAAGTGGAGGCAGTCTTGTGAGATTGAGCTGACTCCAGATAGTGTCAGAATTTAATTAAGTTGTGGAATACCCAGCTGGTGTTTGGAGAGTTGAAGAATTGCTTGGTGTGGAAAACCCTTGCACATCTGGTGTCAGAAGTGTTGTGTGAGGATGTAGAAAAACAGAGTGTATTTTCCCAATGGTTACAGTCCCTTGACATACACATGTGTTACTTTAAAAGAAAGAAAGCAAATCATCTTCTTAATTACAATAGTGGTAAACAACGGGTCTGGCCACTTACAATTGCTTATACAATCAATCTCTCTGGATGTTTCTTAGAAAAATCAATGACTTTGACTTTGGTAATTTGGAAGTCAGCTTTCTTGGTAGCATGAAACTGTTAAATAGTCTATACATTTCTCTTCCTACTCTTCTCATCCTGGAGGTCTGTGAGTGGGGATGAAAATTCCAACTCTGTAATCACTTGTTCTTCCTGGTGCTTCTCGTATTCCCTGTAACAAAGGAATTCTATTTACCCTTCTAGCTTTCTCCCTACTGATCCATTTTCATACTGCCGTTCTCTAGATCTATGTCAAACAACACACACTTTGACCATGCTCACAAACCTGCAATATTTCCTTGTTATCAGCTGAATTAAAACCACACTCCTCGGCCAGGTTATCAAGGTGGTCCATAAACTAGCCCACTTCACCTCTCAGAACTCACCAACCACAGCTGACACCACTGCCTAATCCAGGCCCAATGTTACCCCCGCCCTACCACAGAGACTGCTCTCAGCCCTGTACACATTCAGGCCCTATCTGTTCCTGTTGGTCTGAAACCCTCCACCCTACCCCCCGCAACTTCTCTCCACATCCACTAGACCTCAGAAGGTCCAACTCAGGCATCTCCTTCTCCCGTGCACCCTTTCCTGTTGGCAATAGTCCATACCATGCCCCTAACTACAATCTTTAAGTTCCTGTGAATTTATTGCTTACACTATTTGCAGCTATTTATCTGTGCTCTGATACACTTCATAGTTGTTCCATACAATTTAGTCCTTTAGTATATCAGTATGACAATACTATTTTGATGCTGCCATTGTAGTGGGTAAACTTAGGTGGCAGGTCCTCCCAGGAGGGGGTCTTGCCAGCACCCTTTGGCAAGGAAGCTCACCTGGTTCAAATGGCCAGTCCATCTGGCTTCCAGAGATCCATCCGCTTCAGAATTCCAGTTTAATTACCTTGGAAGGGCTCTTATTAAGATTGTAAGAAGACAACAGTAAAAAAAAGTAAAAAGACAACCAAGAAAGATAACTTAAGAAGCAATGGTTTCACACTACGGGCTATGAACTAAATTATACTACTAGGTATTCAAATGATGCATTTAAATTATACAATAAAATGCATGGAAATTTTGTTCTTTGGGACATTTATAGATGTCATACACATTCACAAAGAATGTTCAATGGTCTTACAAATTCAGTAAATACTAGATTAAGCAAACCAGTTTCTCTAGTCTAGCATTTCTCAGAGTCTCTGACATTTGTACTGGGAATACCCCTGAGTGGGTTAGTGTGTGCACTATTTCTCCAACTAAGCTGACCACAGGACCAATTTTCTACACAGAAATTTCCAGTACTCATGTTCTAAGGAGCTCATTCTGGCTGACACTGGTATAGGTAAGGTGTTATCTTCCAGCACCCTCCTCATCAGGGTCTTGCTCTAGCCCCTTAGCAAGGGACAGCTGGAGGGAAGGTTTATTTTCTTTCTATTTATTTACTTAATATTTTTTTTAGATACAGGGGGTATATAGACTTATTTGTTACATGGGTATATTGTATGCTGGTGGGGTTTGGGCTTCTAATGTACCCACTACCCAGATAGTGAACATTGTACCCAAAAGGCAATTTTTCAGCACTTCCCACACTCTTTTGGAGTCCCCAGTGATAAATGTTTATTTTCTGCTTCTGATTTGATCTGCGTCTTGTCTCCTGGCTGTGTGAAAGTCCTCTGCTCTTTCATTGCGTGTCTCACATTTTTTCATCTTCAGTTTTGAACCACATCACAAACTGCAGATAATTCTTAGCCTCTTTTTGCATTTGCTCAAGCAACCTCTTGTTACTGATTAACAGCGTGGATGCTGGAGTCCCACAATCTGGCTTTCAATTACAGATGCTCCACTTACCAGCTGTGTAAACTGAAGAAATTTCTTAAGCTCTTGGTGCCTCATCTATAAAGTAGAAATAATCACGGAACACCCCTCACATGATTTTGTGAGAGATTAATACATGTAAAGTGTTTATGCAGAATCTGGCCTCTAGTGTGTGCTGTTTGTATGAATTGGCAGTATAGTCCTCCATTCTATTTCCTTAGCTATAACTAACGATTAGCCATTTAGAAGACCCATGTAAATGCTAAAACATCGGAAGCCTAACTCTTGACTTTTAAAAACTGTTTGCTGTAATTGCCTAAGAAAAATCTTTCTGTGCTTTGGCGGAAAAAAGAAAAAAGAGGCATAGCATGAATTAACTAACTGCTTTTGGTGAGAAGACAATGGCTTCCGGGCTGAGTGTTACCTCAAAGAGTTATTCTCTATTAATCTACTACAGAGTTCAGCAAACTTTTTCTGTCAAGGGCCAGATAGTAAATATTTTGGGCTTTGCGTGATGTAAGGTTCGTATTGTGACTGCTCAACTTTGCCATTATAGTGCAAAAGCAGTCATAAGCAATATGCAAATGAATGGACATGACTGAGGTTCAATAATACTTTATTTACAAAAATAGGAAGCTTGCTGGATTTCACCTGCAGGCCCTGGTTTGCAGACTTCTGCTCTAATATTATCAACCCTGACTTTCCTAGCCATGTGATGATTAGAATAGCATTTCC
>NW_012102266.1:2781033-2785649 GCF_000951045.1 Mandrillus leucophaeus
ATTCAAATGATGCATTTAAATTATACAATAAAATGCATGGAAATTTTGTTCTTTGGGACATTTATAGATGTCATACACATTCACAAAGAATGTTCAGTGGTCTTACAAATTCAGTAAATACTAGATTAAGCAAACCAGTTTCTCTAGTCTAGCATTTCTCAGAGTCTCTGACATTTGTACTGGGAATACCCCTGAGTGGGTTAGTGTGTGCACTATTTCTCCAACTAAGCTGACCACAGGACCAATTTTCTACACAGAAATTTCCAGTACTCATGTTCTAAGGAGCTCATTCTGGCTGACACTGGTATAGGTAAGGTGTTATCTTCCAGCACCCTCCTCATCAGGGTCTTGCTCTAGCCCCTTAGCAAGGGACAGCTGGAGGGAAGGTTTATTTTCTTTCTATTTATTTACTTAATATTTTTTTTAGATACAGGGGGTATATATACTTATTTGTCACATGGGTATATTGTATGCTGGTGGGGTTTGGGCTTCTAATGTACCCACTACCCAGATAGTGAACATTGTACCCAAAAGGCAATTTTTCAGCACTTCCCACACTCTTTTGGAGTCCCCAGTGATAAATGTTTATTTTCTGCTTCTGATTTGATCTGCGTCTTGTCTCCTGGCTGTGTGAAAGTCCTCTGCTCTTTCATTGCGTGTCTCACATTTTTTCATCTTCAGTTTTGAACCACATCACAAACTGCAGATAATTCTTAGCCTCTTTTTGCATTTGCTCAAGCAACCTCTTGTTACTGATTAACAGCGTGGATGCTGGAGTCCCACAATCTGGCTTTCAATTACAGATGCTCCACTTACCAGCTGTGTAAACTGAAGAAATTTCTTAAGCTCTTGGTGCCTCATCTATAAAGTAGAAATAATCACGGAACACCCCTCACATGATTTTGTGAGAGATTAATACATGTAAAGTGTTTATGCAGAATCTGGCCTCTAGTGTGTGCTGTTTGTATGAATTGGCAGTATAGTCCTCCATTCTATTTCCTTAGCTATAACTAACGATTAGCCATTTAGAAGACCCATGTAAATGCTAAAACATCGGAAGCCTAACTCTTGACTTTTAAAAACTGTTTGCTGTAATTGCCTAAGAAAAATCTTTCTGTGCTTTGGCGGAAAAAAGAAAAAAGAGGCATAGCATGAATTAACTAACTGCTTTTGGTGAGAAGACAATGGCTTCCGGGCTAAGTGTTACCTCAAAGAGTTATTCTCTATTAATCTACTACAGAGTTCAGCAAACTTTTTCTGTCAAGGGCCAGATAGTAAATATTTTGGGCTTTGCGTGATGTAAGGTTCGTATTGTGACTGCTCAACTTTGCCATTATAGTGCAAAAGCAGCCATAAGCAATATGCAAATGAATGGACATGACTGAGGTTCAATAATACTTTATTTACAAAAATAGGAAGCTTGCTGGATTTCACCTGCAGGCCCTGGTTTGCAGACTTCTGCTCTAATATTATCAACCCTGACTTTCCTAGCCATGTGATGATTAGAATAGCATTTCCAGGGTGGCCCTGTTTGTCAAATGTGAGCAAGCTGACCCTTCTGGGAGCCAGAAGAAGTGAGAGAAGCCAGTCCAAGAAAAAAGCCAACAAACTTCGGAGAGTAGGAGTGAGAGAACTGCAGAAAACATTTGAATTGTATTGTAAGCATTTGAATCAACTTTGTTGATGCATTCTAAACATCTGAATCAATTTTGCAGAAACCCACCCTTTCTTGGGGTTTTATGGTTATGTAAGCCAGTGAATTCCCATTCTTGTTTAAGCCAGGTTGTGTCAGGGGTTTTTTGTCATGTACAAACCACAGTCTTCTACTGACACATCATGATTACAGCTATATTAAATATATCAATGAACATTTTATGGCAAAAGCTCTCGGTGTTCAATTTGTATTTTATATCTAGTGAAAACTTTTTCTGGGTTATTTAGAAAAGAAAATTTAACAACTAAAGCCCATTCCAAAATGAATTTAGAGTCATTCATCTAAAAATTTCTAAGATACTTCAGACATTCTAAAGTGCTTGGGGACATTATCTTTCAAGTATCTATTACTCCTATTTTGTTTATAAAACTCTCTTGTATTTTGGTTATATTGCTTCTGGCTCTTCTGTTATTTTACATAATGAACACAAGTAAATTTACCCATCAATCTATAACCCCTCAAAGGTCTGAATCTAGAGGAGAAGTACCCAAATAAAAACAAAAGACGCATTTGCACTTTCTTCATAAATCAATTTCTTCTAGTAAGATTTATTTAATGTCTGAGAGTCAGTTTTAAACATAAAACTCCAGAATGCTGAGGCCTCTGTTTTATCTCCTGTCTAGAACAGACAGGGTAGTACAGGGTTCTTAGGCAAAGTATTCAGAAATGTCTTCCAAGTCCATGTAAAGATTCTCAATCTTCAACACTAGAAATGGGAGAGACGAGCATGGTGGCTTATACCTGTTGTCCTAGCTACTTGGGAGGCTGAAGCGGTAGGATTGCTTGAGCCCAGGAGTTTGAGGCTGCAGTTAGCTGTGATTATACCAGTGCACTCCAGCCTGGGTGACAGAGAGGGACCCTGTCTCTACAAAAACGGAAAATAAAATTTAAAAAACAGTGGAAATGATAACAGCCTTCCTCTTAGCATTTAACCCAAGGATAGGAACAGTGCCTATGAGGTCTCTGAGTATATGGCAGGAACACTTTACACAACAGACACAATCCCTCACTCACATGTGCTCATATATACCCTGAGACACTCACTGTGCCCACAGACTTGTTCATCACCACTGGAGAAATTTATGAAAAAATAGTCCTTGTGTTACATATGAGTTCCCATACCCGTCAGACCTGAGATCCTACAGGGACATTAGCAATGGGATTTTGTTCATGATATGAATGAGTTTTCTACTGCTGCTGTAACAAATTATCACAAATTTATTACAGGAAAAGCAGGAAAAGAATGCTGTCTTGTGTTGTTTTGCTTAACCAACATAAATGTATCTTCTTACATTTATGTAAAGAAGTCTGACACAAGTCTCACTGGGGTAAAATTAAGGTGTCAGTTGGGCTGTGTTTCTTTTGGAGGCTCTAGGGAAGAATCTGTTTCATGTTTTTCAGCTTCTAGAGGCAGCCCACAGCCTTTGGCTCATGGTTCCCTTCCATCTCCAAAGCCAGCAATGGGAAGTTGAGTCATTCTCACATGGAATCACTCTACTGTATTTTCTGCTTTCTCTCTACTTTTCAGGTCCCTTGTGATTATATTGGGCGTACCACATAATCCAGTATAATCTCCCCATCTCAAGGTCAGCTGATTAACAATATTAATTCCCCTTTGCCATGTATAACATAGTCACCAATGCCAGGCATTAGGACATGAATATCTTTGGGGGCCTTTATGCTGCCTTTCATAAGGGAAATAGATAAGGAAAAAATAAGCAAAATACAATGAATGACAGGTGGTGATAAGAGCAATGAAGAAATAAAGCAAGCCAGGGTGTGAGGCATGACGGGACATACTATGTGTGGTTTTATACGGGTCGGTCAGAGAAGGCCTCATGATTAAGGGACATCAGAGTAAAGATCTCTAAGAGGTAAGGGAACTAGCCATGAAACTTTCTTCATGGGGAGTTTTCCAGGCAAAAGGAACAGTAACTGCCGAGAGCCCAGAAAAAATCATACCAGGAGTAATGAAAGAACAGGAAGGAGACAGGTAGCCAAAGTCATCTGCAGGAGGGAAGGAACGAGACAAGACAAGGGCAGAGAGGGAATGGTGAGCATCGCATCAGGCTTAGAAGGCAATTAAGAATGACTTTGGATTTTACTCAGCATGAGATTGAGGGGCTTTTCTTCTCAGTATTTTAGACACATTTTACTTTAAAGTGATTTTGGAAGAGTTGCAATAACCTAGAGTTCCCATATCCCTTTTACCCAGCTTCTTCTAATGCTGACGTCTTATGTAACCATGGCGCATTTATCAAAAGTAAGATATAAACACTGGTATAAAACTACACAGACTTTATTCAGGTGCCACTGGTTTTTCCACTGATGTCCTTTCCCTGTCTCAGGATCCAATCCAGGAGATCCCGCTGCACTTAGTTTTCATGTCTCTTTACTCTCCTCCAATCTGTGACAGTTCCTCATTCTTTTCCTGCTTTTCATGACCTTGACACTTTTGAAGAGGACTGAGCAAGTATTTGTACAATGTCCCTTAATGTCAATGTGGTTGATGTTTTCTCACAATTACACTGAGGAAGTGCCCTTCTCATTACATCTTGTCGTGGGGTACATGATATCACCACGGCTTACCACTGGTGATGTTGGCTTTCACCACTAGGTTAAGATGACATCTTGCCAGGTTCCTCCACAGTAGTTACTATTTTTTCTTTTCCATGCTTTGTACATAGAAGTAGGACTCACTTCTAGGAATCCAGCCCACACTCAAAAGGAAGAGAATTAAACTTTATCTTTTAGAGAGAGGAGTATCAAATAATTTGTGAACATAGATTAAAATTGCCACAGTAATTAATGAGTATTTTTAGAAGAGGTACCTTGAAGCTGTGAAAATGTCCTGCTTCCCCTTAAAATTGTTCCCACTAAATTTTAGTATCCATCAAAGGAT